>NW_006921895.1:3771672-3790770 GCF_000298275.1 Orycteropus afer afer
GAAAGCTTTCTCTTTTCCATATGAGTGAGGCTGGGTTTACTCAGATGTTGCAACTCTTTCCCAGTCCTATTTTGAGAGCCTTTTAGCCTAAACGGACTATTCCTAAAGGTGCGTGGTAACGTCCCAAACAGTGTTTCTTTGCTATTCATAAGGTTTTCTCTGGCCAATTCTTTCAGAAGTGGAAGGCCTCTTCCTTCTTCCTAGTCTGTCTCAGTCTATAAACTGGGCTGTTACCTGTGCATCAGGTGCATCTCTCTGGGTTTTAAACACCAGAGGCTCACCCTCAAAACTCACGTCTATATGTCACCACAGTAGGACAAACCAACAGACAAGTTTGTACTGCTGTTGGAGACCTCTCGTGTCACCCCCACCTGGCTGACTTTTCCTCTGTCTGGCTTCCTGGCTTTTAATCCCCTTTCTCCTACTCTTCTGGCCTGCATCTTCGGGCGTCCCTGAGTTGTCTCTGCTCACCTGTATCCCGGTGGCTGACTGCTCTTCTGTCTGGGTTCAAGGCTTTTATTCCCTCTCTCCTGCTCTTCAGGCCTGCTACTCTGGCGTCCCTGCATTGTCTCTCCTCACCTGTAAGCCTGGGGCTCAAGGCTTTTATCCCCTTCCCTGCTCTTCTGGCCTGCTACTCTGGCATCCCTGCGTTGCCTGGTGTGCCTGGTATAGATAAGCATTAGTTTCTGTTTGTCTAATAATGAGAATCCTGAACCATAGGGAATGAACAGCTTCAACTTTAATGGATAATTCCGAAGTATTTTCTAAATTGTATCTAAAATTTTATATTCTCAATCTCTGCCAACTCTTGGTACTTTATATATTTTTACTTTTTGCCAAAATGTGGTTCATAAAGTGTTGCAATGTGGATATAATTTGAACTTCCCAGATAATTATTGGGAATGACAGTATTTTTCAATGTTCGTTCCCCTTTATGATATGAAAGTTCTTTTATAACTTTTGAGAATTTTTCTATATGCTATTTATTTCTATTTTTAATGATTACTAGTAGTTATTAATATATTCCAGATATTGTATGTATAAACATTTTCATTCCAGCTGGTTATTTTCTTTTTAATTTTTATCAAGATGTGAATGATGAATAGATGATCCGACTTTAATATAATTATAAGATTTTCCTGTAGGGTTTTCACTTTCAATTTTTTTTAATATTACTTAAGAAATTTCCCATTCTTAGGATAAGAAAGATATCTTTATATTTTATTCCAAAAGTTTTTAAAATGTACCTTCATTTAAAGTCCATAATTCACACAGAATCAAATTTTATCTATGTAATAGTGTTGGAATTCAATTACATTTAGTTGCCATATTGTTAAATTATTGTTTTAGCACTGTATGTTGAGTAGTCGGTCCATTCTTCTATGATCTCTAATGCCACTTCTGTCATATGGCAAGGTCTGGACTTTATACTGTGTTTTGTTCATCTATTTCACTGTCTTTTGTGCCAGTGTTAGAAGGTTATAATGATTACTGTGTAATGTCTTCATTTATGGCAGGATACGTGAGTTTACTTTATTCTTCTTTGGGAATATTTTGATCATTCTTAACCCAATGCTCTATGACAGAACCTTCTTAATTAGCTTAAGCATGTGAGCACACACACACACACTCACATACTTCTCTGGATTTTAATTAAGTTTCACTAAAGCTAAATTAGGAGCTCTGGTAGCATAGTGCCTAAGGCACTTGACTGCTAACCAGAAGGCTGGCGGTTCAAACCCACCAGCCACTCCTCAGAAAGAAGGTTGGGCAATCTACTTCTGTAGTGATAGTGCCTCGGAAACCCACGGAGGGGTAGCTATGAGTCAGATACGACTTGATGGCACTAGGCTTGGTTTGGTTTGCTAAAGTTAGATTATGTAGATCAGGGTTTGCAGACAACAATAGACAGTCTAATTCCAGCCTGCCATCTTTTTTTCTTCCTTTGTAAATCAAATTTTATTGGAATATAGGCACTGTACATTCATTACCTATTATTAATGGCTGCTTTCAAGCTACAAAGGCTGTGTTGAATAGGTGTGGTAGCAACCAGCTGATCCATAAAGCTTAAAATATTTACTATTTGGCCCTTTACAGATAAAGTTTACTGATCTCTGCTATCTACCACTTGGGGATTAATTGATTCTTTTATGATTCTGAAATGTTATGTTCAGGATCGTATTAATCCTTAAATGTTTTCAATAAGCATTTATAATTTTTCTCTATAAAAGCCTTATTCATATTTTTTAGATTTATTCCCAGTGTTTTACATTTTTCTCTCACTCACTCACTGCCGTTGAGTTGGAACCCACTCATAGTGACTCCTCCTTGGGTTTCTGAGGTGGTAGCTCTATGGAAGTTGATTGCCTAATCTTCCTTCCCAGGAGTGACTGGTGAGTTTCAACAGCCTGCCTTCTGGTTAGCAGGCAAATGCCTTAGGCACTACACTACATTATGTCATTTTAAAATTACATTTTCTGTTGGTTTACTTCTAGTGGATAGAAATGCAGTTGTTTTTTGCATAATGATGTATAATGAATAATTTTATAGCCATGTTGTTGTTGTTATGTGCTGTTGAGTCAGACCCGACTCATAGAGACCTCTCCTTGGGTTTGCAAGGCATTATCACTACAGAAATAGATTGCCCAACCTTCCTTCTGAGGAGTGGCTGGTGGGTTTGAACTGCCAGCCTTCTGGTTAGCAGTCAAGTGACTTAGGCACTATGCTACCAGAGCTCCCTTTATAGCCATAGAATGTACTAAACTGATTTGTTAGTTCTAGTAAGTCATCTGTATTATGTTTGTGTTTCCTAAGTTTGTAACATATCAGTTATGATTAATGAATGTTTTATTTCTTTTCTAATATTCAAAAAATCATTTTATTTTTTTCTTATCCTGCTGTATAAGCTAGGATGTCTAGAAAAATATACAATACAAGTGATGATCCTGGAGAAATCTATCTTCCTTTTGTTTTAAAACTACATATTTTAAATTTTCAGTATTAACAATGATGTATATTGTTGGTATTTTTTTGACAAACCTAACAGATTAAGGAGTTCCCTCCAGTATTCATTTTCAATAAATGGTTATCCTGAATGAATATGGAATTTTAGCAAATGCAATTTGGGTATCTGTTAAAATCATAATCATTTTTTTTCCTCCTTTAAATTGTTAAGGTAGAGAATTCATTGCTAATTTTTAATGTAAAGCTGTCTTTAATACAATTTATTATCATTTTAAACTGTGACATTTCTTTACATTTGACTTTGATTTGCACCTTTGTTAATTGGTAAGCTTGACATCTGATCTTCCTGTCCTTTACTGCCTATGTGTTATAGTATACACAAGTTTATATTAACTTTCAAAATGATTTCAGTCATATTCATTTGTTTTCTGATTCAGAAGATGTTCTTAAAATAATAATAAAATAGGAATTAACTTTGGGGAAAAAAATTTAAAAAAAAAAAGGTTCGGTGAACTATCCCTAGAAAATTATCTAGACTTAGTATTTTAATTGTAGGTAAAATAATTTTTATCTAATTTCCTAAACAGTCATTCCATACCTTTTTTCCCCTCCTTAAGTGAGTTTTGGTAAATTGCACTTTTTTTCAGAAATTTTTGCATCTGAATCCACTTTTCAGATGATTTTGCATAAGGTTTTTCGCAGTATTCTTTTTTGATATTTGTTTTTCTCTGTAGTATCATAATTATGCCTCCAACTTCATTTCTTACATTATTTGTTGTCATATTTCTCCCAATTTGTTTTTTAAATAGCCCTTCCACAAAGGGTGTTTTGATTATTTCAAGACACAGGTTTTAAAGTTCATCTATCTTTTTTATTATAGATTTGTTTTTGTTTCATCATTCGTTCTTATTCCTTTCCTTCTATTTTTTTTGTGTTTAGTATTTTGTGTGTGTGTATTTTCCCTAAATATTATGTTGAGACACTTGGTTCATTAAATTGCAGCCTCTCTCGTTTTTCATGTAAGCAATTTTTTGGCTACCATTTTATCTCCCAACCAGCCAAATTTAAATTAACTTTCAAGTTTTGGAAAACTTGTTATCTCTTGATTCTAATTCTAATTTTATTTTAGTTAGAAGGATAGATTTAAGCTTCCAAAGATGTGATTTTTTTTTTTCTAATTTTCCTTTCATTATTAACATTTAACTAATTTTCATCATGGCTTGAGAAGGCTGTCAGAATGGTGCCACTCTTAAATTTGTTGAGATTTACTTTACTGCCAAGTATACAGTCAATTCTGGTCAACGTTTCATGTGGGCCTGAAAATAAAAAAGATTTTATCCAACTGTTATATACAGTATTTTAGCAATGTCCATTATCACAGATTTGATCCATTTTTATGTTCAAATCTGTTATACCTGGAATAGATTTTTATCATATTATTATTATTATTTTTGTTTCTGTGAGAAATCTATTGAAATTCCCCATTTAGTTTTTAAGTATATTGAAGTTTCCTTGTGATCTTTTCAATTTTATTTTCATATGTGTTTAGAAACTTTATTCTAATGAATACAATTTCAGAATAACCTTATCATCCTGATGATTTTAATTTTTTAACAGTTATATGTTTGCTATATCTGTTTGGTTATTATTTGTGTGGTGCCTGGTATTCATTATTGTACTTTCATATTTTCTTTATTCTTATATTTTAGACATGTCTCCCATAAACAGCATATAGCTATATCTTTATTTTTAATCTAATCCATATTCCTTGCTTTTTTGTGTGTTGTTGTTGTTGTTGTTATGTGCCGTCGAGTCGGACCCGACTCCTAGTGACCCCTCCTTGGGTTTCCGAGGCAGTATCACTACGGAAGTAGATTGCCCCATCTTCCTTCCGAGGAGTGGCTGGTGGGTTTGAACCGCCAGGCTTCTGGTTAGCGGTCAAGTGCCTTAGGCACTATAATACCAGAGCTCCTTATTGTAGACTAATGGATAGTAAATAACAATGAGAATTATTATCTAATACAGATTTCTCCAAAAGTACTACCAAAGGATATCATTTTTTTTTCATAGAGTAATGATAATCGTAAATACTATATACTTTTCATTATTCAGATGTGGATGAAATGAGAAAAGTTTATATTCAAGGTTATGTTGCAGGGAAAATGGGGTCATGTAAAGTAATAATTTAATTTGTAACTTGTTTACAGAGATATTCAGGTTGCAAAAGTGTCTTCTCTGTAGGAAGGACCACATTAGAAAAGTATATTTTAAGTAGTTGGAGTCAGGAACAAGTTATAGTGAGAGAGCTGCCAGGTACACAGAAGATAGGATTTGAGCCACAGTATCATGACGTTTATGGTATGTCATAAAATCACTTCATGTTAGAATTTAAAAATCATTTTCAGAGGAGGAAATGAACCCATAGAAGTCAATGTGGTTTGTCCATCACACATCAAAGTACTTTAAAAGAATAGTTGTCCTGCATTATTATATCAGAAACTAAGACAGTGATGGTTATAGTCCTTGTTTAGCCCAGTTGTTTCTACACTTTGTGGTGAATGATCAAGAAATTAGCTTGTTGGCTAATCATGACCTTGTTTTTTCTAATAAATTTAATTTAACAATGAGGTGCTCTCTTGAGAAGGAAGCCAATATTGTAGCAACTAAATCTGGGTGTGAAGTAATGAAATGTGAAAGTTAGTTTTGAAGGATTCATAGAGGGCTCCAAATGATACATTTTCTGGAAAAAGCAAGGAGGAAGAGTGTGTAGGAGAATGGTTGGATTACACTTAATAGAGATCTCAGTTTTAAATTAATTTCCCCCTCAGTGTAACCAAAAAATACAAATTGAGCACTTAGGGGATACACATATGAATGAACAACATTAGCTCCATCAAGAACCTTACATGTCAGCATAATTAATGTATAATTCTTCATGGACTGGAATAGAGATTTCAGTTTTGTCAAAGTGAGATAATATTTCTATAATATTTTAAAGACTGCTGAGACAGTTGTTTATCTGCAAGTAATAGTATTAATTTTCAAATAGCTCCACAACAGAGATTGTTTCCTATTTTTCTTTGTGCTTTTACAGTACTAGACACATGTTAAAGGCCTCAGTTTTTCCTGAGTGGCTAAAGGGAGAACAGCCAGATTGCAAATCCAATGAAGCTAAACACATAAGTTTACCTCATATTCTTACACCTATTTTTTTTTTTCTCCCAAGTTATAATGGAACACTTTTCCTTCCACTTAAGTGCTTTGACAAGCACTCTATCTAAATATTTAGATCAACACATATACAGCTGAGTTGGAAAGCTTCATATCAAAGCACTCAACTCTATTTTATTCTCCATAATGATATGATGGAGCAAAGTACACAATAAATAAGAGTTATAAAGTGAAGATTTTTTTTTTTTTTTTTCTTTTTCTGAGGGTGGAGAGAGACTAGAAGGAGATGTTCCCTACACTTCTAGCAGTGACTTGTTTATGATGAAGAGCAATCTGTTATGGGTTTCAAATTCTCTGGCCAATGCCAATAATAATTTTCTGAATTCTTCAAGTCCCATTCATGTTCTGTCTCCTCAGTAAAGCCTTATTTAATGACTTTGGTCCCCACTTATCTTCTAAATTTTGAATTCTCTTATTAATTAAAAACAAAACAAAACAAAACAAAAACACACATTTCAGCACTTAATATAGTCCAGTTTCTATATTTCTCTTCTTTTTTCATTTTAATTATCCTGCAACAGGGACCACATGATTCAATATGGAGTTATTCAGAACTGTCCACTTTCCAATAACAATTGCCATTATTACACAGTGTAATAAATCACCCCAAATTCAGGACTTGAAGCAATAGCAGTTGTTCCTGCTATCAAATCTGATAATAAGCTTAAATTAGCCAAGTTTGCTTCAGCTGAGGGAGCTCTGCTCCACAAGTCTGTCATTTTCCTTCTCATAGCAGCTTAAAGCAACAAACTATATCAATTGTTGTCTAAATGATTCTGATTCATACCAACCCACTATGTTTCAGAGTCAAACTGCATCTAAAGTTATCAATGTCTATAACCTTTCAGAAGTAGATGGCCAGGACTTTCTTCCAAGGCACCTCTTGGTGGTTTTGAACTGACAAACTTTTAGTTAGTAGCCTATCATTCAATCATTTGTGACACCCAGGGACTTGAAGCTTTATCTCTTCATTGTTACAGCAGGAGCACAAAACTGTGATCTCAAATGTACCAGAATGTTTCAAGCTTCTGTTTGCTCCACTAATACCCCTTTGGTCAAACCAATTTTTATGACCATATCCAAAGTCAAGGAGCCTGGAAGTCTACCTGCCTGCAGAGGGAGGAACTGCAAAGTTACAAGGCAGAGAGTCTGAGTACAGGGATGAGTGGAAAATCAGGCCATTTCATTCAAGCCACCATACTTACCTTCTAATTATATAATCTTGGAAAAGTTATCGAATCTCTCTAAATTTCAGTTTGTTGTTGTTAGGTGCCCTTGAATCCATTCTGACTCATAGTGACCCTAATTCCATCAGAATAAAACATTGCCCAGTCCTGCACCATCCTCATAATAGTTGCTAACTTTCAGTTTAATTATCCATAAAATGGGGTTGATATTACCTGTATTAGTTTCCTAAACCTTACTGCCGTCGAGTCATATCCAGTTTATAGCGACCCCTCCTTGGGTTTCTGAGGCAGTATTACTATGGAAGTAGATTGCCCAACCTTCCTTCCGAGGAGTGGCCGGTGGGTTTGAACCACCAGCATTCTGGTCAGCCATCAAATACTGTAGGCACTATGCTACCGAGCTCCTATTAGTTTCCTACAATTACCAAAAAAAAATCATCACAAACTGGGTAATTTAAAACAAAATAAATTTATTCACTCAATGTTTCAGAGGCTAGAAATCTGATATCAAGATGTCAGTAACATCATGGTATCTCTGAATGCTTGAGAAGACAATCTCATAACTTCTGGTGTTGCCAACATCCTTGGTGTTCCTTGACATTACTTCAATCTGCCTCTGTCGTCACAAAGCATTCTCCCTGTGTCTCAGTATCTGTGACTCTTCTCTTCTTATAAGGACACCAGTCATATTGGGTTAGACTCCACCCTAATGACTTCCTCTTAACTTGGTTACATTTGCAAAGACTATTTCCAAAGAAGGGCCCATGCAGAGGTACTTGGAGTTAGGAATCCAAGATACCTTTTTGGGGGTATAATTCGATCTATAACACCACCTTATTCTTAGTCATAATTTTTGACCAAATAAAATAATCAAATAGGGCACCTAGTACCAAGTCTAGCTCTTCTATACTAATAGTGTTCAGTATGAAAATATCTGATTAGCACTTGGTTGGACTTCCTAACAATAAGAGCTCTCTAGGAAAAGACTAGGCAACTTTGTGGAGCATAAAATTAGAACTGGAAAACTTAAATCAGAGGATGGACAGTATGCAAAGAAAAGCTGAACTTCTGCCACCATCAATGATTATGTGTCTTTCCATATGGATTCTAGGCTTCCTCCCACCCTAGAAGCTGAACATGCCATATGGTTACTTTCCCTGTCTCCATTAAACCTGGGGTTTGCATATTGCTAAGCTCTGTTTGTCAATACCACTCCCATTGTAGGTTTTTGACTGTAGAGCTAGTGATACTAAAAATAAAGGACCACAAAGAGTGCTCTATTTCAACAGCAGTCATTGCTGTGGCAAGGCCAAATTACTGAAGCAGCATTAACAACAGTGCTCACCATGGAGGTAGATGCAGGAAGGTCAAATTTCTGGGATAGTAATGATAGCAATTGCACTAACCTCAGCAAAACAAACTCTTGTGTCAAGGGCATAGTAGTAGCTATTTCTTCCACTGCTGTGTGGTTTGAGTATTGTCCTCAACTGTAAAGCTTAAATCAGGTTCGCCAACTATCCAGTTTGTTCTGGAACTATCCAGCATTTTCTTTTAAATTTCTACCTAACTCATCCTGTTGGTTGTATAGCTTACAATTAAGAATCCCAATTATTATGGAAATTGAAAGTAAAAAATAGGCAGGTAGCAGAGGGATATAGTCAACAAATCCTTTAAGAAAACTGGAAAATAAGAGATTAGTAGTCTGGCTTTGCTGGGCTAGTGGCAGTGAGAATTTAGTTCTTACTGAGGAATGGGCTCTGGAAGAGCTTAAATAAAAATTAACATAACAATAACCTATAGTTACCAGGGAAGTTTTGGGAGATCAATTGGCTATTTACATAAATTAGCATAAAAAGATTCAAGAATTGAGGGATATGGCATTGTGTCTAATGATATTCGTCCTTTTGAGAAGGGAATAACAAGCTTTCATTCCTTAATTTTTGCCTCCAAATGAAGATTTAACACTAGGGACTTCCTATGGCTGATAGAAATCTTTACCTCTTTTATAATTTCTCTTAATTCCCTATCTCTTTTTACAGCTGTGAATATAAGATAGCTGAAAACTAAAAACAAAAAGTTTGATCCTCCTTGTTGTTAAATTACAGAATCAGCTGAGTTTTCAGGTCTTTCTGAGCACAGACCAGGGACAATGAGAACTGTTGTCATTGTTGTTGTTAGAATATGGAATTCTAAGAGTCCCTGGGTCATGCAATTGGTTAATAGCTCTACTACTAATGGAAAGGAGCTCTGGTAGCCTAGTGCCTAAGGCACTTGACTGCTAACCAGAAGTCTAGTGGTTCAAACCCACCAGCCACTCCTCAGAAGGAAGATTGGGCAATCTACTTCCGTAGTGATACTGCCTCGGAAACCCAAGGAGGGGTCACTATGAGTTGGGTCCGTCTCGATGGCACATAACAACAACAACAACAACTAATGGAAAGGTTGACATTTTGAATCCACCCAGAGGTACCTTGAAAAGATCACAGCCTTTGAAAACCCAATGGCATGCTGAAACCCATGGGGTTGCTACAAGTCAGAACCAGTTTAGCAGCAATTGATTTGGTTTATTTTTTCAGGCAGCAAGACTCCAAATCTTTACTACATCCTTGAGCCTGGCTGACTGGCAGTAACAGCCCTTCAGTCTCATCTGATGAGGCTTTGTAGATAAGTTGAAGACCTTCTCTTTAGGCAATTATGCAAAAAGAAGTTAATTTTTCTTATATCTCACCCCACTGTCTCTTATGGTGCCTTGATTTCAAGTAGAGTCAAATTCTAGCTTATCTTAGGAGCCATTTTATGAAGCCAAACATAGGAAGGGATGGTTACAATAGCAAACAAGGGTAACATTATGCTGGTGTCTATCACCAAAAGCTGGCAATTATCTGCAAGTATTGATGTCAAGTACATGAGATTAAGTAGAAACAAAATCAATTTTTGGTTTGCCTGATTTTATGAATATGGGTAGTTCTGATTCACTGTGATCAACAGTTGCTGGCAGAGGCTGATTGATGGCTTGGTTGATTGACTGAAATCATGACTCAACCATCTCTTACGACAAATAATGTTGAAGAAAAAATGCAGACATAGAGTGTTAAAGAAGATTTATAATATGTGATCAACTGAACCGATTCACATTATACCAAATGATACCATGATAGCTCAGGATGTTCTTCTTTCACAGAAGATTTGAAACATACATTAGTGAGAAATAGAACTAATGTGTATGGTCTTGGAGCCCAAGAAATAAGGAGAAGCTGCTGCTGTTAAAAGGGATTCGCTGTTTCCAAAGAGGAAGCCAAAATCCTGGGGTGGAAGAGGCCAAATTGAGGCCCCTGTCAGCAACAAGGAGGAGGGGTGGCCTGACTAGGAAGCAAGGCCAGAGTGGCGAGCAGATGCTGTCACTGCAGGGCACTTTGCATGGTAGCTCATAGATTGTGGGACCTGTGGGTTCAAAATGTTTGGACGATCCACCTTATTTGTATTTGATCTATGGGAAGAGAGAGTGAGAGAGACTTATCCATTTAAATTCAGATTATCTCACTCATTCTCAGTCCTAAATCTGCCCACAGTCTTTTCTTTTTTCTTTTTTTTAAATAATGAATAGAAAGAAATGACAGAAGTCCACAACTTAAGCAGGCAGTTAAATTTAGTCTTATTGGGACTAGTTTTGTCCTGAGAAATCAGATTATCAAAGATCTTTCCTTAGCGTCAGTTTTCTATCAGTTCAAAGTTAAGCCTCACTGCATTCATTAATCCAAATATATTTAAAGACATGGGGAAAGTTTTCTCCATTCACTATGCCTGGAAATATAAATTGAATTATATTTTGAAAGTTTGTTTATTTTCTGTTTTTAACTCCAAGTGCCTCAACAACGCCTTACATAAAATGAATGTTCAGTAAATGTTTATTGAATAAATTGATAAAATGAATAATACATTGATGCATTGAATAATTTGATGCATGTAATCACTGTAATTTTACTGCATTCCATACATGAGTTTTCTCTTGCTTTTTCTTCCTTCCTCCCTCCCTTCCTCCCTTCTTTTCTTTTCTTATCCTCCTCCTCCTCCTTCATTTTATCTTTCTTACAAAACTAAATGCTTCATTGAAGTGTGAGTATAGTGAAGATATACAGTGTATGTAAACACTTAGATGTCATCAAGTGTACTATTCTCAAGTTAACAATTACCAAGCTGTGTGATGTTGTGCAACTCACTTAACCTCTATGGAATTCAGATATCTGACAAGTCATATAAGAGCCTGTACCCATGTCAGAACCAAAAATTTACATTGAGTCCAAATCTACCTCTGGATGTTCTCTGCAATGCTTTCTTCCATCTAGAACCATGACCATTTTCTGCCAGATAACAATTGTTCTCTCCTCCAAGTAAAACTAATAGTTTGTGAACACACAGTTCCAGGCCTTTCCAAATATGTTACATGATCTTTAACTTTTTACCTCTTTCTCAAATGTCAAACATTTCTAGGTCTTTCACTATATGGATTGCCTCCCTATGGAACATAATCTAAGCTTGTAACTATTCCCTTTTTTAGGTAAGGTACTCTCATATCCAGCACAGTTCTTCAGGTGCTACAAAGTAGGGTGTAAGAGAGATTACCTCCTCTTGACGGGAAACTTCGATCAGTGCAGATGTTCTGGCCTGATTCCTGAGAAGCAAGGCCTGAGAAGGTAAAGAAATGATTTATTGAAGTGTTGCTTTCAAAATAAGAGAGAGTGAAGCAGGATTGGTCAGGGGGAGGAAAGGAGCAAGAATAGGATCTCTGCATCATCTGGGAGGTGAACCACAACACACAGGTGGTTCCCCCACCCAGAGGCAAGAGATAAGCCCAGCCTCCTGTATCTTTTGCAATTGGTTGCAGACCATTTCAGAGGAAGATGCTATATCTTACACCAGATGGCTCCTCTCAGCCAAAGGTGATTCTCAGCCAAGCAGGACAGCCAACAGTCACAAGACCTGGAGGATAGGACCACTTACCTGATAAAACAGGTCTGGGCTGAACATCAACAGTATCTCCTACACAGCCTAAGATTACACTGGCTTTTTTTTTTTTAGCTGTCACATTTTAGATTCATATCGTCTTTCACATCTGCTAAAATCAGTAAGTATTTTTTTTTCTTTTTTGTTCATACCCACTGCTGTTCATGATGACATACCTCTTTCTCCTGGACCAGTAAGTGGCATCACAATAAGTGGAGAAAAGATTGAAGTTGTCAAACACTTCATATTACTTGGTTCTACAATCAACACCCATGGAAGCAGCAGTCAAGACATCAAAAGACATATTGCATTGGACAGATCTGCTGCAAAAGACATCTTTCAGGTGTTGAAGAATAAGGATGTCTCCTTGAAGACTAAGGTGTGCCTAACCCAAGCCACAGTATTTTCAATCACCTCATATGCATATGAGAGCTGGACAATGAATAAGGAAGACTGAAGAAGAGTTGATGTTTTCAAGTTGTGGTGCTGGGGAAGAATACTGAAAATACCATGGACTACTAAAAGAACTAACAAATCTACTCTGGAGGAAGTGCAACCTGAATGCTCCTTGGAAGTGAGAATGGCCAGACTTCATCTTACCTACTTTGGCCATGTTCTCAGAAGGGACCATTCCCAGGAGAAGGATGTCATATGCTTGGTGAAGGGTCAAGAAAAAAGGGGAAGTCCCTCAATGGGATGAATTGACATAGTGGCTGCAGTTATGGCTCTGGTATAGTAAGGATCGTGAGGCAGTGCTTCGTTCTGTTGTATACAGGGTCACTATGAGTCGGAGATGACTTGATGGCACCTAACAGCAACAGATTTTTAACCAAAGTTTAAAGCATTACATTCCTGTTATGGGCTTGTGTCTCCAAAATTCTGTAAATTCTAACCGCTACATCTGTGGTTATAATCTCATTTGGGAATGTAGGCTGCAGTGAATTACTTAACATGGCACTTCTAGCCATGGTCTGTGACTCCAACCAGGTGACTAGATGCAAATGTAAGGTGTTGTGGCCCACCAAGGAGATTGGATACCTTGTTAATAATGTAAATAAAGTACACAGTACATTTGTGGGATGGGACCACGCAGAGAAGGTATATAGAATCTTAATGTGGAGATTGGTCAGTTTTGCCACCTCGTTAAGCTTAGTTAAGCTTAACATGAGCCATCTCAAAGGTCGAAGGGAGGATCTTACTGCCATGAAGACAGAAGAATAAACAGGAATGGAGCATCCTCAGACCTGAGATCCCCACACTGGGATGGCAGAGAGATAGGAGCAGCAGAGGCAGCAGAGACTGGGATGACACAGAGCATCAGGCTTGCTGGACCATGAGCAAGAAAGCTGAGTGTCTTTGGGCAAGAGACTGCTGGAAGAGTGAGAAGCCTCTTTGGGTACATATTTGGCAAAACTAAAATAGTTCTGTAACACTGGCCCAAGCAAGGCAGAGGCCAAGGGCCAAAGAGAAGTGTACCTGCAGCACTGCTGAAAAGTTGTTCTCAGTGAAGAACTATACCCTGGGTTGTTTCTATCCTGAATTGTAACATGTTGCTTCCCTAAAATCCTATAATCATGAGTATTTTCTGTAAATTCTGTGTGGCAATTACAGTGAATTACTGAACCCAGTTAAGAAGTAAAGAGTGCCATGGAAGGAACAGTTGGTGGCAGAAATGACAAAAAGATTGAAAGGTGGTGGCATGTGTGATCTCAGCTTTAGATTAATGCTGCTGACAGTGATTTGCTCTCATCCTTGTGAAGTAAGTTGTTGTTGTTGTTGTTGTTATGTGCCATCAAACCCAACTCATAGCGACCCCTCCTTGGGTTTCTGAGATGGTATCACTACAGAAGTAGATTGCCCAACCTTCCTTCCAAGGAGTGGCTGGTGGGTTTGAACCGCCAGCCTTTCTGGTTTACAGTCAAGTGTCTTAGGCACTATGCTATCAGAGCTCCTTGTGAAGTAAGTAGAGTTCACAAACACCCCATGCCCTTTTTGCAGAATGTTTTTCTTTGTTATGATAATGAGACAGTATTAGTGTAAGATGTATCTTAAGATTAAACAAGCAAGTGAGCAATCAGTGATGGGGGAAGATAGATGCCAAGCCACATGAAGATTGCCAGTGAACAAAAGAGACAAGGACCTTCCTCTAGAGCCGAAGGAGAAAGCAAGCATTTCTGTAGATCACTTTTATATGACCTTTCTAATTATGATCTTAGATATCAAATAAGGTGCTTGTGGCCCACCAAGGGGATTGGACAACTTGCTAATAATGCAAATAAAATGAATAACATCCTTGTGGGTATAGACAAAAAAACAAACTCACTGCCATCTAGTTGAGTCTAACTCATAGTGACCCCTCTTGGGTTTCTGAGGTGGTATCTCTATGGAAGTAGATTGTCAAGTCTTCTTTCCAAGGAGTGGCTGGTGGGTTGGAACTCCCAGCCTTCTGGTTAGTGGTCAAATGCCTTAGGAATTATGCCACCAGAGCTCCCCTTGTGGATATACCAAACCAAAACCAAACTCACTGCCATCAAGACAGATCCAACTCATGGAGATCCCTCTTTGGGTTTCTAAGATGGTATCACTACATAAGTAGATCACCTAATCTTCCTTCTGAGGAGTGGTTGTTGGTTCAAACCCACTTCTGGTTAGTAGTCAAATGCCTTAGGCATTACACCACCAGAACTCCTTTTGTGAAGATGCTAACATGAAAATAAGGTGTGTGGAACCCTGATGAGGGGATTGGTTAGTTTTGCTATCCTGCTAGGCTTAAAATGAGCCATGCTAGGATAGTGGCTAAGACACTTGCCTGCTAACCAGATAGCTGGCGGTTCAAACCCACCAGCCACTCCTCGGAAGGAAGGTTGGGCAATCCTACTTCCGTAGTGATACTGCCTCAGAAACCCAAGGAGGGGTCGCTATGAGTCGGGGCCAACTTGACGGCAAAACAACAACAACAACAACAGAGGTGGAAAGGAGTACTTCACTATCACCAAGAAGGCAGGCAGGAAGTGAAGCACTCTCCTCGGACACAGGGTCCCTATGCAGAGAACCCTCTAAACCCAGGTGACAAAAAGAGAGCTGTAACGCTGGAGACAACAGGAGAAGGCAAGAAGCAGTGGTAGAGAAATGGCAGCAGCAGAACCAGAAGATCAGCACAAGATGGCATCATGAGCTACCCAGACCTTAGAAGAAGGTGTTTACAGTAGGTTTGCCAAACCACAGAGCAAGAGAGCTGAGTGCCTTCAGGTAGGATATTTCCTGGCAGAGTGGGGTGCCTTAGGATGCTTTTTAGAGAAGTTAAAGAGATTTGTAACACTGTTCCAAGCAGTGCAGTGGCCAGCTCGAGGAGGAAGAGTCCTGCCTGCGGGCATGGCCAAGGAGCTGTCCTGACTGAGGAATTATATTCTGAATTATTCTTGATCCTAAATTATAACCTATTACTTCCCTAATAAAACTCATAATCATGAGTATTGTCAATGAGTTCTATGTGGCCAACACAACAAGTTATCAAACTCAGCAGAGAAGTAGAGCGTGCTGTGGGAGAGACAGGTGGTGTCAGAATTGGTAAAACATTTGGAGAATAGAGGTATGTTTGACCTCCATCTCATAAGAATCAGCCTTGGGCTGATGTTGGTGGTGATTTTCTCTCCTCTCTTTTGTGATGGTGGATGAGGAGATCAGTGGATGCAGCCACCACATTGTTTCCACATTATCCCTAGGGATACCACCCTTGAATTCACATTTCTATCCTCCTAAACTATTAGAAGGAGCTCTGGTAGCACAGTGCCTAAGGCATTTGACTGCTAACCAGAAAGCTGATGGTTCAAACCCACCAGCCACTCCTCGGAAGGAAGGTTGGGCAATCCTACTTCCGTAGTGATACTGCCTCAGAAACCCAAGGAGGGGTTGCTATGAGTCGGGGCTGACTCGATGGCAAATAACAACAACAAACTATTAGAAAGTGAATTTATGTTTCTTAAAGCCACCCACTTAAGGTATTTCTGTTATAGCACTACTAGATAACTAAAACAGTTTTCCTCTATTAGGGATCATGTCTTACATGACCCAGTCTATCTAGATAGATCTATCTGGATCATTTCAGATGTGGCCATAAAACAGATCTATACCACTCACTTTAATGGGTACCCATATTTAATAACTTGTTTGAGTTCTGGTTAAAAACTGACATTTTTGTCAGCAATGTAGGGTGTCTGAGTGGTCATCTCTATCTATCATCACATGATAGCCCAAATGTCAAGATCAAACCCAGCCAATGTCTGTCACATTGAAATCATCTCCTTTGCCTTCTCAGAAATGTCATAGGTTTTCTCATAAGAGGAGACAATGTTTCATTAATTCAAAGAAAATGGTTCTGAACTCCTCAGACCAAAAGATTGCTAAAGAAATATTTGGGTTCCCATCTCCTCCTCCTTATTTAGAGTATTATTTCAGAATACTAAACATCTAAAGCCATCAAGACAATTTGGGCTGGAGTTTTGTTCATCAAATATGTAACCAATAGCAAAATGGATCAGTCCCTCTATGGGAATCCTGAACTTTCAATTACTGGGAATGTAATGAGAGCAGTGTTTTGTTACCTGAGGCCTGAGCTGTACTTTCTAGCTATGTGAGTAGTTAATACAATCAAGGATACAATTAATTAAATTAAAAGTCTGCTTTCATTGCTCAGAAAATGCAATAAATTCAATACCCTCTTGTTCTTGCCAGCCTGGAGCTAAGGGCCTGGCTCTAATCCAATTGTGGCTAGATCAGTACAGCCAGACTGTATTTTATGTAGGGCAGCTGAATACTCTACGTCATCATGGAACCACCTCCATCTTGCATTTAGAATCTTTTGGTAAGTAATCAACAAAATCCACATTTGTCCTGACAGGGAATCATGCAAGATTGAACTTAACTTCTTCCATTTTGCTTCCAAATACACTATGCTTCCCAGAAACTAGTCATTCCCCTCAGTTATTGTAGGATTCCTGTTGCTCTGTTGAGCATGGGAAATTTTCAGCTTCACACATTTTCATCTCCTCAGTCCCCTCCCACCATATCCCACTCTATGAATTGTTTTCTAAGAGGGCATATGTGTGCAAATCTTTCCTCCTCATGTGTTAAAGGAAACAAATCTATTTGTACTGGACTACTAACCAAAAAGTTGGCAGTTAGAATCCACCCAGAAAAGTGGTGGAAGAAAGTCCTGCCAATCCATAAGATTACAGCCATTGAAAACCCTAGAGAGCACAGTTCTACTCTGAAACTCATGAAGTCACCATGAATTGTAATAAACTTGAAGACAAAGTATTCTGTTTATTTGTTTGTTTGTATGCTTTTTAAATTAGGTAAACACAAATTATTCCTCATTCCAGTTCCTTTGAATTAGGACATTTAGGGAAAGTGAATAAAGTATAGACTTTAGAAACAGAGAGATAGTTTTGAATCCCTTTTTCCAATTTACTCATTATGAACTCTTGGAAAATTATTTAACCTCTCTGAATCTCTGAAGTGAGACTTAAGATACCCATCTTCAGAGTTAAACATCATGCCACCTGAAATGTAATATTCATTGAAAACCTTTTAGGTTGTTGTTATTATTATTATTATTTTATTGCTATCATTATCACTAACCCATGTATAAAGACTCAACAGGATCCGATACTAGCTTGAGAATGTTTGATACTTTTCCAATCTTACCCTGTACCCTATTAAAAAGTGTTGTTACTTGCTTTTGAGTCAATTCTGAGTCATGGCAACCTTGTGTAGCAGAGTAGAAATGAGGTCCACAAGGTCATTCCTCTCAGCTGCTAACCAAAAGGTTGGAGGTTCAAGTCCACCCATAGGTAACTTGGATGAAAGGTCTGACAATCTGCTTCTGAAAAATCAGCTATTGAAAACCCTGTGAAGAAATCAGCCATTGAAAACCCACAGCCATAAGTTAGGGTCACCATAAGTCAGAGTCAACCACATGGCAACTGATTTTCACTGGTCATTTCAAGAATATTGAAATGCCAGACGAACAAACAAATCAACTTTAGAAGAAATAGAAAAGTCCTTAGAAAGTAGGATAGCAATATGGCTTCACATTTGCTTACTTTGGACACATTTTCAGGAAAGACCAATCACTACAAATGAGCATCATGTTTGGAAAAGTAGATGATCAGCAAAAATAAAGGAAACCCATCATAACATGCATTGAAACAATGACTGCAACAATAGATTCAGACATGACAATAGTCAGGAAGATGGGGCAGCACTGGGCAATGTTTCATCTTATTATGCTTAAGCTTCCTGAGTCAGAAGCAATTCTAGGGCAACTAATAAAAACAACAACGATTTTTCCTGTGGCTGATATCAAGTTACCACACCATCCTCTTCCATATAAGCTTCTTAGAGAAATTCTCCTATTTTAAAAGACCAGAATTTTCTCTACTCTGCCTCATCCTGGATTTTATCTAACTCTTCTTTCTTTTTCTTCCTTGTATTGCACACATCTTAAGAAAGTGGTGCAAGGTCACATTGGGGAGGGATAGATGTTGTAGTTGTTATGTGCTGTCGAGTTGGACCCGACTCATAACAATCCCTGCTTGGGTTGCCAATGCAGTATCACTACGGAAGTAGATTTCCTCATCTTCCTTCCGAGGAGTGGCTGGTGGGTTTGAACCACCAGCCTTCTGGTTAGCAGTCAAGTGCCTTAGGCACTATG
>NW_006921895.1:3791113-3794898 GCF_000298275.1 Orycteropus afer afer
GGTTTATTAGGGAAGCACCAGGCTACAATTCAAGTTCAGGAAAAATGCTCAGTTTCTCTCCTAGCCCACTGTCTCTCAGCCAAGTCTCTCACAGTCACTCTCCCAGCAGTGTGTGTCCCTTAATGTCTCACTCAGCAATGTGTATCTCTTGTGTCTCTTTCACAGCAGAGTGTGTCTCTCAGGAGCGTGTTCTCAGGACCACATTTCTCTCAAGAGCGCGTTTCTTCTCAGCACTACGTCCTTCTCACCCAGTAGTCAGAGAGAGAGAGTTCTGCTTCTAGGAGGCTTTCTTGCAGAGTGGCCCAACTAGCCAATCATAACATCAGAATTCTAAGCACATGAGAGAGAGAGTGAACTTCCCAGAGCATTACTTTGTGCTGCTCCCAACAAAAATACCCCAGGTGGATGATTTTGACAATCAGAAGCTACTCAGTTTCTCACAGCAAATTCCACCATGGAAGTACAAAGATTTATGGCTAGAAAAGCCATACCAGGTAATTTACTACAGCACAGGGAGTCTATCTCATTTCTAACACATTTCACCCTGTGCTCATCATTCTCATTTAGTTCCTTCAAGTTTGTGACCACGTATACTTGTGAGGTAATTCTTCTAGGAACAGAACTAGAAGCTGGTAAACTGGGTCAAATGAATCACAGAAATTGACAGCCCCCTGGGCAACGAAGTTGAGGCAGCAATGATGTTTTAATGTCATTAATCAGCAGTCTCTAGGAACTTAGAAAATATTTTCCCCAGTGTCTTAATCAGTAGGAGGAGGCTCATGTCTGCCTGACTGGGAGCAGCCAGTGAATGAGAAGTTCTTTCAATGATACTTGTCCTCGGCCTTTGGTCTAAATAGGGAAAGCTGGGTCACAATGACTTCACATATCAACGTGTGTGTTTTGTTTAGCCCCATGGAAGGATACTGACTTAGGAAAGAGAGAACTGAGGGCATTCTCCTAGATGGTCTGATACTACATTTCAGAAACATTTTTAATTCTCCTGAAATCTGGATAGAGTTATAAAAGTGTAATATTTTTCTATATCTGGATGATATTACTAAATTAGTTTATGATATTTCTACAGAGAACTTTATTCTGATTGCTTTAAAGATAAATGCTTATATAAATTTAGTAGTCCTAATATTCTTAGCCACCACTTGTCTGTCAGTTTGTCATACTGTGGTGGCTTACATGATGTTGTGAGGCTGGAGACTATGCCACCAATATTTCAAATACCAGCAGGGTCACCAATGCTGGACAGATTTCAGTGGAGCTTCCAGACTAAAACGGACTTGGAAGAAGAAGGGGCCATCCACTTCTCAAAGAATTGCCCAGTGAAAACCATATGAATAGCAATGAAAAACCATCTGACATATTATTGGAAAACTTTACAAATAGCGCTGAAACACTGTTTGATATAGTTCTGGAAGATAAGCCCCTCAGGTTGGAAAGCACTCAAAATACAACTGAGGAAGAGCTACCATCTCAAAGTAGAGTTGACTTGAATGACACAGATGGAGTAAAGTATTCAGGACCTCCATTCGCTGATGTGGCATGACTCAAATGAGAAGAAATAACTGTAAACATCCACTAATAATCAAAATATGAAATGTACAAAATATGAATGTAGGAAAATTAGATGTTGTCTAAAATGAAATGGAACACATAAAGATCGATATCCTAGGCATTAGTGAGCTGAAATGGACTGGGTTTGGTCATTTTGAATAAGACAATCATATGATATGATCTGCTATGCTAAGAATTGAAGATGAGTGGCATGACATTCATTGTCATAAAGAAAGTTTCAAGAGCTATCCTGAAGTACAATGTTGTCAATGATAGGATAATAACCATATGCCTACAAGGAAGACAGGGAGCTCCAGTGGTATAGTGCCTAAGACATTTGACTGTTAACCAGAAGGCTGGAAGTTCAAAACCACCAGTCACTCCTCAGAAGGAAAGTTGGACAATCTACTTCTATAGTGATACCACCTCAGACAAGTTAATGCTGCTATTATTCAAATGTGTGGACCAATCACCAAAGCCAAAGATGAGGAAATTGAAGATTTTTACCAACTTCTGCAGTCTGAAATTGACCGAACATGAAATCAATGTGTGTTGATTATTACTGGGGATTGGAATGCAAAAGTTGGAGACAAAGAAGAGTTTCCAACTGGTAGTTGGAAAATATGAGCTGGTGACAGAAATGATGTTGGAGAATAAATGTTAGAATTTGCAAGACCAATGACTTATTCATTGTAAATACCTTTTTGCAACAACATAAACAGTGGCTATATACATGGACTTTACCAGATGGAGTACACAGGAATCAGATCAACTACTTCTGTGGAAAGAGGTGATGGAGAAACTCAATATCTTCAGGCAAAACAAGGCCAGGAGTTGATTGTAGAACAGACCATCAGCTGCTCATACACAAGTTGAAGGTGAAGCTAAACAAAATTAAAAGAAGTCCACAATAATGAAAATATGATCTTGATTGAATCCCTCCTGAATTTAGAGACCTCCTAAAGAATAGATTTGATGCATTGAACACCAATGACCAAAAACAGAGGAACATCATTCATGAAGAAAACAAAAGGTCATTAAAAAGACAGCAAAGGAGGGAAATAAGTCAATTGCAGAAGGACAAATATTGTATGAGCTCATTACTATTAAAAGACAAAGAAGGGTTTGCTTAAGTAAGGGAACTCACTTTGTAGCTAACTTGGGTGGGGAGAGAAGGAGAAGTAATAATTTCAGGCTAGTTGGGCCACATACTGAGGTGAGTAAGAGAAGGGATGGTATGGAAAGAGTCTGTGACCACCATGATAACATTAGGGAAAGGGAGGACACAGAATTGTGCAAATAAGAAATAGATGACAGAGGCTAATACCAGTATGTCCACAATACTACATTACCATTAACACGAAACACCAGGTTACAAATAAATACATAAACATCTGAGAAGATCAGATGGGGGTCGGTGAACAGCATTATATTCTAGATCAAGAATAGACTCAGCTGAGATTAATCTTGCACAGATACCAATGATACAAAATACCTGCAATCTTTTTAGAAACAACAGAAGACAGACAGAGCAATCCCTCACAGACAGCCAGACACTGTGGGAGAGAGATCCAATGGATCTACTGACTCAGGACTATAATACTAGGGGACACCAGACTCAATTGGCACAAAAAATACATAAAAATCTTGTTCCACAACCTATATTGGTGAGTAGCAATGGGGGTGTTCAGAGCTTTCAAGCACCTATCTAAGATGCAGCTAATGGTCTCTTATCATCAGAAGCAAAGAAGAGTGGAAAAAACCAAGGGCTTTGAAAGCAATCAGCCACAGGACATGATGGAGTTCAAGAGTGGAAGAACTAGAGGGAGCCCAGCTACCAGTGCCAACCACTTGGGAAAGGACCAAGACTGGAGCTCCTGGATAGAGTGGGAGCAAAAATGGGGGACAAAGTGCAAAAAACACAATAATGACCAGAATTACTAGTTGGATGGAGTCTGGTGGGAACCCCAATACCATAGACCTGAGATTCTCTTTGGGCCTGCAATAAAACTCATTCCCAGGGGTTGGCTGTCAGCCCAATAGCAAATAAGACACACATGGACCACTCAACCCAGGGTGATGCACCCACATACTCTATGGAGATGCATCCCTTGGAGCAATCAACCACATGGCACAAGAGGGGCAACATTTGGATAGATGAAATGCAGGACAAGCAGGAGTGCATAACTATGAGGGGGATGGGGGATTATTGGGAAGGG
>NW_006921895.1:3795963-3798333 GCF_000298275.1 Orycteropus afer afer
ACTTGATCCTATCATGGGAATAACTGCATCACAACTGTTTAAACCACACATAATTGTGGTCCAGCCAAGTTGACACACAGCTCCAACTATCACAATCCACCCCTTGTCAACTTGGTAGTTGTACACATCTTCTTAACCATATATAATCTCTAAATAAGGACAATTATAAAGTTATATTTGCACCTAATATGATACACTAACACGCATACAACCAAAATGCATTAACCTTATTACATTTCACAGTTCATAAGAGAAGGAAACAAAAATATTTGATGCACGTATACAATGAAGAAATATAACAATCACACTCCTCGTTTCTGCAACTGATCACATGGTCGTAGCTGATATTCAGAAACTACCTTCTTCCAACACCCATTCTGTATTTTTGTTGCCCTCAGCAAGCACCTCAGCTGGTCATGGTTCTTTGCCTGGTGGGGTGATCTAAGCCTTCATTCCTGAAGGATCTGGGCCATTAGTAGTCATATCAAAATTGAGTTGCTCTAATTTTCCTTTGACTTTAATCACAGGGCATGATAGTACTAAGAGACATCCTAAAGAATCTCCTCTATTCCACACATATTCTTCTTTACTTCCATCATGTAATGTCAGTTCAGTTTCTCCTTGGTAATGAGGATCTATGACACCAGATAGTACAGTAATGCTCTTCTTTGTCTGTTGATCCAGAGGCATGAGGAAGCCAAAATGTCCAGTGGCATTCTTAATTTCCAGTTCAATGCAATCAATATTGTATCTCTAGGTGGGAGTGTTCCTCCCTTTGGGACTAAGATCTCCAGACCCGCAGAGCATAGGGTAGCAGGGACAGGAAGAAAAAAAAAATTTGAGAGGGTCACTAGGGATAATAGTGAGTGGTACCATTCCTGTTTCCACCTCTTGGTTCTTGGACCCATGAATCCTGGCTATTGGAGAAACAGAATCATATATTGGAAGCTGGTATAGAGCATATACAGCCTCCTGGAGAAAATTGCCCCAATTCTTCAAGATACTGTCATCTAGCTGGTGCTATAATTGTGTTTTCAGTAGGCCATTCCATCATTCTATCAAGCCAGCTGCTTCAGAATGATTGGGAACATGATAAGACCAGTGAATTCCATGAGCATAGACCCATTGCCGCACTTCATGTACTGTGAAGTGAGTCCCTTAATCTGAAGCACTGCTGCATGGGATACCACGATGGTGGATAAGGGATTCTGTAAGTACACAGACAGTAGTATTGGCAGAAGCATTGTGTGCAGGGAGGGCAAATCCATATCCAGAATAAGTATCTATTCCAGTAAAAATAAAATGATGTCTTTCTGTGATGGAAGTGGTCCAATGTAATCAACCTGCCACCAGGTTTCTGGCTGATCACCCTGAGGAATGGTTCCATATTGTGGACTCAGTGTTGATCTCTGCTGCTGGCAGATTGGGCACTCAGCAGTAGCAGTAGCCAAATCAGCCTTAGTAAGTGGGAGTCCATGTTGCTGAGCCCATGCATAACTTCCATCCTTGCCACCATGGCCACTTTGTTCATGAGCGCATTGAGTAATGACTGGAGTAGCTGAGGAAAAAGGATGGCTGGTTTCCACTGAACATGTCATCCTATCCACCTGATTGCTAAACTCCTCCTCTGCGAGGTCACCTTTTGTTGGACATTCACATGAGATACAAATATCTTTACTCCTTTGGCCCATTCAGAGAGATCTATCAACATACTTCTTCCCTGTACATCCTTATCACCAATCATGGTCCTTCCAAGTCCCAGACCATCCAGCCAATCCATTAGCCACAGCCCATGGATTCGTATATAATAACACATCTGGTCATTTCTTATTCCATGAAAAGTGAACAGCTATATGCATGGCTTGAAGTTTTGCCCATTGAGAGGATTTCCCTTCACCACTGTCCTTCAAGGAAGTCCCAGAAAGGGGCTACAGTGCTGCTGCTGTCCATTTAGGAGTGGTGTTTACATATCACTCAGAACCATCTGTAAACCAGGCACAAATTTTCTCTTCCTCAGTCAACTGATCAGAAGGAACTCCCCATGAGGCCATAGGTGCAGACTGGGAGAGAGAAAGTAATGTGACTGGAGTGGAGACCATAACATTTGGGCCACTTCCTCATGCAACTTACTTGTGCCTTCAGGTCCTGCTCGAGCCCAATCACTGATATATGATTTCCATTTAATGATGGAGTGTTGCTGTGTGTGTCCAACTTTATGACTTCCTGGGTCAGACAACACCCAGTTCATGATGGGCAGCTCAGGCCTCATGGTCACTTGGTGGCCCATGGTTAGGCATTCAGTCTCTACTAAAGCCCAATAACAAGCTAAAAGCTGTTTCTCAAAAGGAGAATAGTTATCTGCAGAGGATG
>NW_006921895.1:3798768-3805495 GCF_000298275.1 Orycteropus afer afer
GCCCCACACCATTGGACCCCTAGAAATTTCATTGAGGTGGAAGGTGCCTGAATTTTTATTGGGTTAATTTCCTAAACTCTAGCACTCATATGTCTCACCAATAAGTCTACAGTCATCAATACTTCTTCCTTACTAGGTCCAATCAGCATAATATCATCAATATAATGGACCAGTGTGATGTCTTATCAAGGGAAAGGTGATCAAGGTCCCTATGGACTAAATTATGACATAGTGCTAGGGAGATGATATACCCCTGAGGAAGCACAGTGAAAATACACTCTTGGCCTTGCCAGCTGAAGGCAAACTGCTTCTGATGGTCCTTTGAAATTGGTATCAAGAAAAAGGCATTGGCCAGATCAATAGCTGCATACAGAGTACCAGAAGATGTACTAATTTGCTCCAGCAATGAAACCATGTCAGGAACAGCAGCTGCAATTGGAGTCACCACCTGATTAAGTTTACGATAATCCACTGTCATTCTCCAAGATCCATCTATTTTTTGCACAGGCCAAATCGGTGAATTAAATGGGGATGTGGTAAGAATCACCACCCCTGCATCCTTCAAGGCCTTCATGGTGTCAGTAATCTCTACAACTTCTCCAGGGATGCGGTATTGCTTTTGATTTACTATTTTTGTAGGTAGAGGAAGTTCTAATGGCTTCCACTTGGCTTTTCCTACCAAAATAGCCCTTACTCTACATGTCAGGGAACCAATGTGAGAATTCTGCCAATTGCTCAGTATATCTATTCCAATTACACATTCTGGAACTGGGGAAATCACTACAGGATGGGTTCAGGGACCCACTGAACCCACTATGAGACACACCTTAGCTAAGACTCCATTAATAACTTGACCTCCATATGCCCCCACTCTGACTGGTGGGCCACAGTGATGCTTTGGGTCTCCTGGAATTAGTGTCAGTTCAGAGTCAGTGTTCAGTAATCCCCAAAATGTCTGATTATTTCCTTTTCCCCAATGAACAGTCACTCTCGTAAAAGGCCTTAGATACCTTTGGAAAGGCTAAGAGAAAGATTGAAATTATAGATTTTTGGCAATGCAGTGGGGTCCTTCTTCAAAGGGACCTGGCCTCCCCTTCATTCAAGGGGTGTGGGTCTGTAAACTGACTCAAGTCTGGGAATTGATTGAGAAGCCGTGACTCTGTATTCTGGTGATTCAATCTAGACTGCTGTTCACGTGACTTAGAATGCTTCTGCCTGTACAGATCAAGTAAATATTTAGTAGGTTTGCTATGTGTTTTACTACTAGGAATACCATGTGCAGTAGCCAATGCCATAATTCCACATGAGTCGGAATTTTCTGATTACTGTTCTGACTCTGCTGTCCATTATGGTAACCATGCCCACCTTGCCTTTGTCAATTAACTGCTGCCACTTGGCCTCTACTCTACCACAGGGTCCAATCAGCCCCATCGTAGTTAAGTCTTAGTTCAATTAGGGCAGTTCCCACTGTCAAATCTGATTTACATAAAATAGCAATCATAGCAGTCTTCAAGGATAGTAGAGCTCCCTTCACAAATTTGTGCCTCACTCTACTGGTGAAAGGCATATCTTCTGCACTCTCCATTTCTAGTTCTAGATGTCTAATCTGATAAATCCATTCTAACAGGCCAATTTCCCTAAGCCTCTAGATACCTCCTTCTACATTATACCAAGGCAGGTCTGGTGTCTCAACTAGATTTAAAGTAGGCCACTGCATAATCCATACTTCGGTAAGTCAACCAAATAAGCAATTAGATCCTTTCCTAACCTCTAGAGCTGAAACATTGAAGGAAGAATCCGTACTTAGTGGGCCTAAATGAATAAACTCAGACTGATCCAATCATACATTCCTTGCACCATTATTCCACACCTTCAATAGCTATTTCCATACATATTCTCCACGTTTCTGTCTGTACATGTTAGCAAAATCAAGTAGGTCTTTTGGGATGTAGCATACCACCTCCTCAGACACACTTTGTATTTCATCTTTTGGGGCTCACTTGGACTTAGCTTTAGTTATAGGTCTAGCAGTAACCATGGGTGGTTGGGGCAGTTCCTGAGAACATGCAGGGATGTCTTCCATGGCCTCTGCATCATGCAATGACCCAGCAGGAACAGTTGGGTTAATCCCATCAAACTGAGGTGGAGGGGATAATGGTTTTACAGTACTCCCTTCAGATGGGAGGGATTCAACAGAATTTACAGGCTCTGTATCTGATCTTCCTGAGTATCTGCCCATATGTCCACATTCCAGGTTTCAGGATCCCAATTTTTTCCAAATCAATGCCCTCACTTTAACTTCAGACACCATTCTGCGTTGGTAATTTAATTAGTGTTGTAATTCAGCCACCCTTACAATGAAACTCTGGGTTTGTTTTTCAGGAATATCAGCTCTGTTACTAGAAGAAATAAGGCTTTCTTTCAGAGCACAACTGGAAACATTGAGGTCTTTTATGCAGTGCTTATGCCATGACTCAGCAGCCCTGAGCTCATTTCGCTCTTTCACCATTTTGTCTAGTGTAAGTAGGACCAACCAACCCACTTCCTTACATTCCTCATGCTGACAAAATTGCAGAAAAGTATCAAATATGTTCACCCAGAACCTCACTTCTCACAAGTACTTGATCTATTGGTGGTGCTATTTTGTATATTAATGTTGCCACCTCATGCCACAGATTAGCAGGGCTGTCTTTACTAACAGAGGCAGGGTCACTAGTGTCTTTATGATTAATCTAATTGGAGAACCAATTTAGGAAGCCCATCCTTATGATTTTGTCTCTCTAGAACCACTCTTGGTACCAAATGTGTTAGAGTGGGTTCTCCAGAGAAACAAAACCAGTAAAGCTTATATATATAGAGAAAGAAATTTATCTTAGGAAAATGGCTCACACACTATAGAAGCTGGAAAGTCCCAAGTTCTTGGATCAAACGTCAAGCTAGAGGCTTTACCCTGACTCACACAGTTGCAGGGGCTGAGGAGCTCAAAGTTGGCAAGCAGTATACTGGCTGTTAATTCCAACAAATGACGAATACAAGATCTCCAGAGCAAATAGTGGATTGTTCACTCACAGACAGTTGTAGGCAGCACAACAGAATCCCAATCCACAGAAAAGTGTTTCTTTTCCCAGGATGTCCATAAATATACTGGAAACAAGCCACACCCCTAGGGAAACTCCCTTTCAGCTGATTGGCTGCTCAAAACATATACCCCTGATCCTATCATGGGAATAACCACATTACAATTGCTTAAACCACACAGAATTGTGGTCCGGCCAAGTTGACACACAGCTCCAATTATCACAAGACCCATATTGGTACCCATTCCAAAAAAAAATCAATCCCACAGAATGTGAAAATTATCTAACTATATTATTAATATCACACACATGTAAAGCCTTACTGAAGATAATTCAAAAATGGTTGTGGCAGTATATTGACAGAGAGCTTCCAGAAATGCAAGCTGGACTTAGAAGAGGACATGGAATGAGGACTATCACAGCTGGTCATGTTATCAGAAGGGACCATTCCCTGGAGATAAATATCTTGCTTGGTAAAGTGGAAGGTCCACGAAAAAGTGGAAGGTCTTCAATGAGATGAAGTGACATAGTAGATGCAAGATGGGCTTTGATATAACAAAGATCGTGAGGCTGATGCAGGATCGGGTAGTGTTTTATTCTGTTGTACATAGGGTCGCTATGAGTAGGAGATGACTCTATGGTACCTAACAACAACACCAACACTGAAAACAAAGTATCTCCTGAATTCATTCTTCATATTGTTTTATGAGTATGTAATTTAGCCTTTGTATTTTTATTCTTATTTTTGTGTTATTTTTTTCTGTTTAGCTGTTTTTCCGTACCTTTTTTATTTCTTCCATTTTTTTCTTCTATGTAGTTTTCTAGGTTTTTTCTTAATAGTTACCACAAATATTACATTCACAATTTGCCACTGCATCAACATTTAAGCTACAAACAACAGGTCACATACAGAATTAACATATTACAGCTATTCTTGTTTTGCTCCCTCCCCCTTTCTGCTGGTGAGCCTCCATTGGCATCATTATATTTTCTATATCCAGTAGGTTTAATTTGTACTAATTTCTTACATATTCGATACTGTATTACATTTGAAATTTAACTGTTCAGTTTAAGTTGTAACTTCTAAAAATATTGTGTACTTGATCCTTATATTTACCCATGCTATTGCATTTCTATAGATCTCTCTCTCTCTCTCTGATTGTATTTTTATTTCTTTACTTATTTTTATTTTGCATGTGTAGATTCAAGTATTTGTTTAATGTTCTTTCTTTTCCATTTGGAGAAGTGCCTTAAGTAATATTTGCAGAATTTGTCTTTGTAGCTTGTTGTTACATACCATTGAGTCAGAGTCATAGTGACCTCATGTACAACAGAACAAAACACTGCCCTATCTGAACCATCCTCCCCCAAATTGCCATGTGTGAGCCCATTTCTGCAACCACTGTAGCAATGCATGTCATTGAGAGTATTCTTTTGGTCTACTTTTCTAAGCATGATGTCCTTACTGATAACATGTCCAAAGTACTTAAGAAGAAGACTACCCAATTTCTCTTCCAAGGAGCATCTTGGCTGTACTTCTTCCAAGACATATTTGTTTATAGTTCTGGCTGTCTATGGTATATTAAATATTCTTTGCCAAGACTGTAATTCAAACACATCAATTCTTCTTTTGTCTTCCTTACTCAATGTCTAGCTTTCTTACACAAATGAGGAGATTGAAAACAACATGGCTTTGGTCAGAGGCACCTTAGTCTTCAAAGTGACATCTTTGTTTTTTAACATTTAAAGGAGATCTTTTATGGCTGATATATCCAGTGCAGTATATCATTGATTTCTTGACTGCTGCTTACATGTATTATGGTTATGGATCAAAGTAAAATGAAATCCTTGATAACTTTAATATTTTCTCAGATGATCATGATGGTGTTATTGTTCCAGTTGTGAAGATTTTTGATGTCTTTATGTTGAAGAGTAATCCATACTGAAGGCTGTAGTCTTTGATCTTCATCAGTATCTACTTCAAGTCCTCCTCACTCTCTGCAAACAAGGTTGTGATATCTTCATATGATAGTTTACCAATGAATGTTCCTCCAATCCTGATGTAGTGCTCTTCTTCATATAGAACAGCTTCTCATATTCTTTCATAAACATACAGATTGAATAAGTATGATGAAAAGATACAGCCCTGACACATATTTCTTTGTTTTAGGCCATGCAGTATTCCCTCGTTCTGTTTGAGTGACTGCCTCTTAGACTATGTACAGGTTCTGCATTTGCAGAATTAAGAGTTCTGGAGTTCCCACTCTTCACAACATTATCCATAATTTCTTATGATCCACACAGTCAAATGCCTTTACAAAATCAATAAAACACAGGTAAACATCTTTCTGGTATTCTTTGCTTTAAGCCAAGATCCATCTGACATAAGCAATAATATCTCTTGTTCTATGCCCTCTTCTGATACAATTTCAATTACTAGCAGTTCCCTGACATTGTACTGCTATAATTGTTATTCAATTATCTTCAACAAACTTTATTTGATGTACATGTTCCATTTCATTTCTGATGACTTCTAGTTTTCCCAAATTCATATTTCATACATTCCATATTCTGATTATTAATAGATGTTTGTAGCTGTTTTTCCTTATTTCGAGTCATGACACATCAACAAATGAATGTCTTAAGAGTTTACTCCATCTAAGTCATTAAGGTCAATTCTGCTTTGAGGATGCAGTTCCTCTTCAGCCATAATTTACATATGTTCCTGGGCTGCTTATTTTCATTGGCCAAGTTTTTCATATTGCTAAGTCCTTCTTCCCAGTCTGTATTAGTCTGGAAGTTTTACTGAAACCTGCTCACTGTGGGAGACTCTAGTGGTATTTGAAATACCAGTGGAATAGCTTTCAGCATCAGAGTAATATGCAAGACATCATCATAAGAAAAACTGAAAGATGAGTTGTGGACAGGTAGTTTGGTAGTGGCTTATTCCAAGAGTTTCTGTTTATTTGGAAATATCTTGATATCTTTCTTGGTTTTAAATTGTAAAGGATTCTTGATTGGCAATTATTTTCATTCAATATTTTATATATGTCACTCCATTACCTTCTGGCCTTTAGAGTTTCTAGAGAGAAATCTACACTAATTCTTATTAAAGGAGAATTTGTGGCTCAATGCCTATGGCATTTGACTGCTAACCAGAATGTTGGCAGTTCAAATTTACCAGCCACTCAGTGGAAGAAATATGAGACAATCTACTTCTCTAAAGATTTAACCACATTGGAAACACAGTGGGGGCTGCTAGGAGTCAGAATCGACTTGATGATAGTGAGGTTGACTGTTCTTTTAATTATTTTTAAGGACACTTGCTATGTTATTTGGTATTTTTCTCTTGTTTTCAGAATTTTCTGTCTTTGGTTTTCAGTAATTTTATTAGACTGATGTGAGGTGGACCTCTTTGTACTCCTTTTGATTTCATATCGAAACCAAAAAAACAAACTCACTGCTGTCATGTTGGATCTGATTCACAGTGACCCCTCCTTGGGTTTCTGAAGCAGGATCACTATGGAAGAAGATTGCTCAATCTTCCTTCTGAGGAGGGGCTGATGGGTTTGAACTGGCAGCCTTCTGGTTAGCAGCCAAATGCCTTGGGCAATACATTACCAGAGCTCCTTAAATTCATATAGCTTCCT
>NW_006921895.1:3807880-3808404 GCF_000298275.1 Orycteropus afer afer
CTGAGGAGAGATCCATCCTTGCATCTAGATGGCCACTTGCAAGCTTTTATGATCCCAGTTGTTACTCACTAAAGTAGGATGTGGAACAATATTTTTGTGTAGTATGTTATGCCAATTGAGCTTGATGTTTCCCACGACAATGGTCCTGAGTCCCCAGGTCCACCTATTTGCTCCCTCTAGGTAGCTGGCAGTTGCCAAGAAGTGACTACACCCTTGTCCTTTGTTAGCTCTACTATATACCTGGAAATTCTTACAAAACATAAAAATACACTTGTAGAAACATTGTCTGTCAACCCTGTACATGGTCATGGGCACACATACCCCTGCATAGACATACCTAATTGTTTAGCCTGTACACCCACCAGTTTTCCTTCACTGACAACATAATGCAGTATGTGCAAAAGGATTCATCTTTGTTGTCTATAGCTTCCATGCACTTCTCCATGTTTTCCTCTTCTTCCATGCCACTCTGTTGATCACTTACATTTGGTACATTGCCTTTCTCTTCACACAAATCAATATTT
>NW_006921895.1:3824992-3826188 GCF_000298275.1 Orycteropus afer afer
GTGATTTTCTTTTGGAGTCTCTCCTTTTTGGGGTTTCTTTGACTTCTTGAATGGATATATTCTCATCTTTCATCATATCAGGGAAGTTCTTTCAAAGCAATATTGGAAAATCTTCTCAGTGGGTTTATTTTTCTCTTCCTGTTCTAGATTTCCTATTACACTTAGGTTATTCCTTTTGATGATATCTCACATGAACCTTAGGCTTTTTCCATTTTCTTTTGATCTCTTTTCTGATGGATCCCTTTCCAAATAAGTATTTAAGTATTTGTCTTTGAGCTCATTAATTCTGTCTTCCATTGATTCAATTGTATTCCTTTGCCTTTTCAATGTGTTATCTATTTCTGAAAATTTGGTATTAATCTTCTGGATTTCTATCTGTAAGTTTTGTGTTGTTTCTAGTTTTTCATTTATTTTGTCATTTTGTTATTTTATTTTCTTCTGAAATTGTTCTAGGGTTTTATCTGTGTTTTTCTTGGTTTTGTCATTGTTTTCCTTGATCTGTCTTTCAAACTTTGAAGATACCTAAATATAATTATTTTGAATTCCTTATCAGGGAGATCTGGTGGTGCTTCTTCCTCAGGGATGTATTCTAGGTCTATATCCTGCTTCCTCTTTTCTATCACTTAGAAACAAGTGTGGACTGTGATGATATGTTATCTCTGAGACCTTGTGACATTGTTGCATTTAGATCTCTGTTAACAGTTTGTTAAGACCAGTTATGGGTGAGTCAGGCTCTGTTTGGGGTTGTTTAACATTGGTCAGTTGGTGGAGAAGGAAGTGGTCACTCTCACTCAGTAAGTGGAGCTGCAGGAAGTGTGAATGTGGTTGTATGCTATGGGCATGGTTGCTGTCTCCCCCTCAGTTAGACAAAAACAACAATAAAAAAAATAAAAAAAGTAAGTGCAAGCAGACAAAAAAAAAAAAAAAAACCTGCATAAACACATTGTAACAATCACCAAAATAAGGAAAAAGAAAAGAAAAGAAGAAAAAAAAAAACTTACGATATCTGGAGAGGGAGTAATAAGATAAAAGAAGTAAAGTAAAAGAATAATGAAGGAAAACATGAGAATGCAAAAAGAAAAACAAGGAATGGGGAGAACCATGAGAAAGAAAAAGTGGGAAACAGGAAAAATGATGAGAGAAAAAGCTGGAAACCAGAACCTGGGAAGGGAAGAATAAAGAAAAATAATAAAAAG
>NW_006921895.1:3826413-3833404 GCF_000298275.1 Orycteropus afer afer
TGGGCCACGTGGAGCAGGGCACCCAGGTTCCATTGGAGCACACAGACTGGGATAGAATTCCTGCCAGCCCAGAATGTGGGTGGGAATGAGTGATGGCCATACCTTTGTTCACCAAGAGGGTGTGGGATATAAGAGTAACAAGGGGAAAATTGCATCTTTCCAGTCATTTGTTTCCAGAATGTCCTTGTGGTCCCTGGCAAGTGGAGATTATTTTTAGGTCCCTGGAATCTAAAAGAACACTGTTGCTTCAAATATCCAAAATGGTCAAACCACTTGAAAACATTCAAAATAGCTGCACACTTTGGACAGCCAAAAGTCCATTGCTCAGCCTGTCTCCCTCTTAGCTACTCACTGCTGTCAAGTCAGATCTGACACATAACTACCCTCTTTGGGTTTCTGAGGTGGTATCACTATAGAAGTAGATTGCCCAACCTTCCTTCTGATGAGTTGGCTGGTGGGTTCGAATGGCCAGCCTTCTAGTTAGCAGTCAAATGCCTTAAGAACTGCACTACCAGAGCTCCTTACCTCTTTGGTGTTTCCCTTTTTATTCACCAGTCACCGGTGCAGTCCCTCAAGCAATCCCTGGCTAGCAGGGTTGATTTTTAGGTTAATTCTTTGGTCCTAACATGACTTAGCAATATCCAATGTGTCCGTGCTGTCAGGATCACTGCAGATCACAGCTCTGTATGTCTCCTTGTTTGGTGTTTTTATGCAGGTTTTTCTACTAGTTTGAGTTTATTCCACTTCTCTATCCTTCCTTTCAAAGTTCAGGGCTCCAGGATTATCTTCTGTATCTGTGTTAATTGGTTCCCTTTTTCTTTGTTGGAGAGGGTCTGTGTAGTTTGTCTGCCTATTTCAACATCATACCGGAACTTCCTTTTTTATTTTTATTTTTTTTAATTTCCTTATTGAATTCCTCATTTTGTTCCTCACTTTTTTCCCCCTAATCTCCATTAGTTTATTTTGTCTTATTATTATTATTATTTGTTTAAACATATTTAATACTTGTCTGGAAGTTTTCTGTTTTTTCCATTTTCTTCATCTGCTTAGGAAAAATTTCCTCTTCTTATTTTTTCTTTTGATTAGTCCTTTTTTCATTTTGTGTATTTTCACTTTTTTTATTCTTGTTCAACATTTTTTTTTAATTGGAATATTTTGCTATATATATATATTTTTATAATTTGAAATTTTAAGTTTTCTGATTGTACAGGAACTATATTTGTTTAATTTACCTCTGTTATCTTCTCTTAAGATCTACTATAGGACATTCTCATCCTTAGGGTGTTTTTCAGTGCTGAGCTGGGAATTCTATCTTGGGCTTTATCTTCTATCTCTGCTATTCTTGACTTTTAGTCTCTTCGCACAGCATTTGGTTGTTTTGAAAAATTTAAGTCTCTGGTAGTTTATTCTGGCTTGTTCTCCATAAGATGACTGACTTTGCTAGTGTGTTAGAATTGCTTTGTCTTCTGCAGATTTGACTGTAGTCCAGACTATACTCCTGGGGCTGGGTTCCTTCCCTTCCCTATGTAAGTTTGAGATACTCTTTCTGTGGTTAATTGCAAATTTGTGAGACTTTTCTGTTGGTCATAGATGTGGGTAGAAGTGGTGGTTCTTGGCTTTTCCTAAGGTAAAAGCGGTGTGTAAAGACACCCTAAAACATACATTTAGCCTAACTAAAATGGCTGACACAAGGTTTGACTCAGACTCCTTTTTTTCTTAGGCTCCCCTTCTATTTCTAAGAAAGCAACTCATGCTTTTAATCCTTTGGGAAGTATTATGTCTCAGGCCATGTAAACTTTTGATTGTCTTGCAAAAATGTCAACTATTGAGTACTGTCCCTGTTTTAATCCAAAAATATTTTGGAGGAGACATCAGTTAAAAGATTCATTAGAACACCAATGGAATAGACCAAACCTTGCTCTTCTCACCAATATGTTTGCAGCTGAGGTGGAAGGTTTTATACCTTTTTATTACAGCTTAAAGAAACTCCAACACTCATTTGGGACTCTTATGAGTTTAGTGGCAGAATATTACAATATTTTAACATTCTATTTTCTGGATATAAAAAAAATATTCTCTCCTTCTCCTAAACTAATTTTTTTGCTTGTATATTTTGTTTAATTTGTTTGTTTGTGTCTTTTTTTTCTTGCCTTCAGATTAATCTTGTTCTTGTTATGCAATTCCTTTGTGTTTATATGTAATCAATTAACAAAAAGAGATAATAAGAAATATGAGAGGAACATAAAGTTAAAACCAGAAAGAGAAATTTAAGAGGATTATAAGAAGAATTCTACTCACTGCTGTCAAGTCTGATCCAACTCATAGGACTCTTCCTTGGGTTTCCAAGGCAGTATCACTATGGAAGTAGACTGCCAAATCTTCATTCCAAGGAATGGTGGGTTTGAACTGCCAGCCTTCTGGTTAGTGGTCAAATGCCTCAGGAAGTACACCATCAGAGCTCCCAAAGTAGAATTAGGATATGTGAAAAATTTTGCCATAGGAATCTTTATAGCCAATATACTGGTACTCATTGCTGAAATTGCTGATTCTTGCATGAAAATTTAAATTTATTTGAAATATTGTAATTTTCCAATTAGAAGTTTCTGTTCATAAGCTAAGCAAAATTGCAAAAATCATAACAAGAGAAGTACAAGGAGTATCTGAAGTTTGAGCTATGACTTTACAAAATAGAATAGTGTTAGATTTCCTGTTAATCTTCCAAGGAGGAGTCTATCGCTTACTAATCAAAAAAAAAAAAAAAAAAAAAAAAAAACTCACTGCCATCAAGTCAGATCTGACTCATAGAGACCCCTCCTTGGGTTTCTGAGGCAGTATCACTAGATGAACTTAATTGTTTATGTTAACAGTACACAATCTTAGATTTTGAAGAAAGTAGTTGCTGTTGACACACACAGAAAGGATTTACTGATTCTGTTAATGTATAAACAAATAATTAATGGAATTTTTCCCCTTGGTTCAAAGACTTAGGCCCATGGTTCCTTGGGTCATTTCAGTCAATTTACCTTATTGTTCTAATATTTCTCTTCTCCCTCCTACTTCTTTGTGCATTGGCTTAACAGCTTACAAGTGGCCATCCAAGGTGCACCAATTGGTCTGTGTTCATCTGGCACAGCAGAGAAAAAGGAGAGCCAAGAGGGACTAGACTCTATGTCAGATTACCTCCATTAACATCTGTCTTCTTTGCCACAAGGACAGAAGAAAATTTGATAGTACCTGGCTACCATTAACGAGGTCTGGTGGTGCAGTTTAAGGTATTTGGGCATTAACTAGGTAAGTGGCTCAAATTCACCAGCTACTCTGCAGAAGTGAGATGTAGCAATCTACTCCATAAAGATTTACAGATTTGGAAACCTTATGGAGGTCACTATGAGTCGGAATTGACTCCATGGCAATGTGTTTAGTTTGGTTTTTGGTTTGGATACTATTATTATATGGCAGAATTCTGATTAAAAGGGAGGAGATTAAACAACAGTTTTAATTCTCTTGGAATCTAGGAGCTAGGATGACCCATCCAGACCATTGCTCTGAGATATTTTTTTGAACTTTGAGCCTTAATGAAAATTGTTTTTAAAAGTTACCTGTGCATCAAAAAAATGGTATAAGAAAACTAACAAGACTGTTTTGCCTTAGACATTTTGCTCTTCTGAAGAATCCAATTAGTTATGGGAAACAGAAACTTCAAAGTCCAGACCACACCTATATTTTAGGGTAAATCAGTAATTATTTTAATTGTTTTTCATAACTATTCTATATTAAATCTTGATCACAATTTCTTATCAGTTCTGTTTCAGCCTTTTTTTTAATGGCAATAAAATGTGGCATAAACGTCTTTGGAGATTTTCTCATCTTCAGAGCTCTGGTAGCATAGTGCCTAAGGCACTTAACTGCTAACGAGAAGGCTGACAGTTCAAATCCACCAGCCACTCCTTGGAAGGAAGATTGGGCTATCTACTTCTGTAGCAGTACTGCCTTGGAAACCCAAAGAGGGGTCACTGCGAGTCGGGTCCGACTTAACAGCATGTAACAACAAGAACAACAGTCAAAATGTTACCCTGACTTGAAAGTTATAATTAAAAAACTTCAATCAGTTTCCATTATTGACTTAATATAGTTTTGTTTTAGCACATTTAATACAAAATTTATATCCATGCTTCCCCAGAGAATCCCAGGATCTTGGAATAGAATCAGAAAAAGACTCACTACATTTCTTTATTGCGTGTGGTGGGTGGAAAGAGATCTTTGTCCTTTCTATTCTGCATTCCAAGCTCATTCCTCCACCTTTTTGCTTGGAATGAAATACAGTATATGCTTAAACACTTACTGAAACAGTGAAAGTTTGAGTCCACCCCAAGAAACCTAAGAAGGAAGGCCTGACCATCTAATTCTGACAAATCAGCCATTGTAAACATCATGGAGCACAGTTCTACTCTGACACACATGGGATCATCATGAGTTTGAGTCAACAACTAATTTGCTTGCAATGCTATTCAGTCCATCTTCCCAGGACTACCCCGTTTTTTATGGCAGAGAGGTCTCCCTGACTTCTCTTTGAACCTTGATCCTGCCCTGACTCACCATAATAATAAAACAATGTTCTCTTTCATTGGTTACAAGGATCTTCATCCAGAATAGTCTCTTTCATCCAAAGTCCAAATAGACCAGACTTTGGCATCTTGTTGTTGTTGTTGTTGTTATGTGCCCTCGAGTTGGACCCAACTCATAGCAACCCCTCCTTGGGTTTCCAAGGTGGTATCACTATGGAAGTAGATTGCCCCATCTTCCTTCCAAGGAATGGCTGGTGGGTTTGAACCTCCAGCCTTCTGGTTAGCAGTCAAGTGCCTTAGGCACTATGCTACCAGAGCTCCCTTGGCATGTTATCCTTATTTATTTATTTATATAGATTAATTTCTTTACTTGTTTCTTCCTTCTAGGAAAAAAAAAAAAAAAACTCTTCAATGTTAGGGAAAGTTAATGAAAACAAAATCTGCTTCCAATTCACAAAACCTCTCTACAAAAAATAGAAGGGAAAGAAGGGTTTTGTTGAATATGCCTTAAACCTGAATGTGAAGGCTATCTGCTAAAAAGATGGTAAAGACAGAGAAATCTGACCTTTTATATAACTGAGTTGGTTCAACCAATTACATTCATGTTTTCAAGATAAATTTGCTAATATTCTACTATCTTTATGGCATGAGATGGATTTGCAATTCGAAGTCTGGGCCACCTGAGGTTATGCTAATCTCCTTCCAAGAAATTGACAGTTAGGGGAGGGTTGCTTAAAGTTACATTTCAAAGAGGTGGCTGCAAGGTCTTTGAGGAAACACCTTAGAGTGACATCCTTTTCAAAGAATAAAGAAATGATTTACCACAAGTTATCTAAAATGAATTCTAAAAGAGCAGGGGAGAAGGAGACCCCTTATCTAATTTTCAACCAAATGAAATCAAGCCCACTGCCATGGAGTCAATTCCTACTAATAATGACCCTACAGAACAGAGTAGAACTGCTTCATAAGGTTTCCAAGACTGTAAATATTTACAGAAGCAAACTTCTAAGGCTTAAGACATCTTATCTTCAATTTAAGGTGTCTTGGTGGCACAAGGGTTAAGCATTCAACTGCTAAACAGAAGGTTATTGGTTCAAACTCACCAATGGCTCCAAAGGAGATAAAACATGATGATCTGCCCCTGTATATGTTGTTGGTGTGTGTCATGGAGTTGATTCTAGTTCATCACAACCCTACATGACAGAATAGAACGACTTCATAGAATGCCCTAGGTTGTAAAGGGAGTATATCAGCAAGTCTTTCTCTCACAGAGCTGATGATGGGTTCAAACCAATAAACTTTCTGCTAGCAGCCAAGCACTTACCCAGGGCTCCTTCCATAAAGATTGCAGCACATGAAACCTTATGAGGGCAAATCTACTTTGTCATATAGAGTGACCATGAGTCAGAATCAACTGACAGCACATAAGAACATTTTCAATTTGTATTCATTCTTATTGCAATGAGTAGGGACCAGACTTTGATATGTTACCCTTCCTACAATGGTGTCTAGAAAGGTAATAAGCATATTATAAATACTTGGTTAAGAGCTCTGGTGGTGTCATGCCTAAGGCACTTGACTGCTAACCAGAAGGCTGGCAGTTCAAATCCACCAGCCACTCCTCTGAAGGAAAGTTGGGCAATCTACTTCCATAGTGATACCGACTCAGAGACCCAAGGAGGGGTCGCTAGGAGTTAGGTCTGACTCAAAGGCACACAACAACAACAACAAATACTTGATTAATTAATAAATATTTAATATGTGGTAATGCAATTCTTTTCTATTTTTCTTCAAGATAGATAGATTAAAGTTTACTTAAATAGCTAGTATAAGCGGGGTTGTAGAATCAAGGGGAAGAGACTTGCAGAACCAGGCAGGCCTCAGAGTTCAGGTAAGCAAAAGGTCCTGAATGTGAGAGAACAATTGGGTAATGAATAATGAGTCATACAAGATGAGCATGGGTATCAGGCACCTAAATCAAGAAAAACATGGCAAACAAGGCAAAGTTTTGCTTCTTCTCAGAAGGTTACATTTTTATCTGTCCTTTAAAGGCAAGTGTATGTACCTAGGATTCACTAGTCTGAAGCTTGCCTTTGTTTCTCAATGAAAGTCCCTGGTTAGGTAAGGAGGGAATATAGAGGGAGAAGACATTATGATAAAAGGCCCCAGTTAGTCAAATGACATTGAACAAGCTTCAAATGCACTTATATTAGTTGCATTAATTGACTTTTGTGACTAGGTGCTGAGAAGAATTCAAGGTAAAAGTATATTATAAAGTGTGTAAAGCATCATGATTGCAATGAATTTGCACTTTAGGACACTGCATTCAAGGTATACAGGCAAAAATAGTCAATGATAATGCAGATCTTCAAATTGAGACAATGACTTCTCTTTCTATCTCAAATACACCCTCATCACCTCCATTT
>NW_006921895.1:3833884-3835958 GCF_000298275.1 Orycteropus afer afer
GATTTTTTTTTAACCTATCTAGAAATTTTCCCTCCTCTCCCCTCACTTGTCTGGAATTGAAGAAAGGAAACTTCCTTCCATGTGCATACTTTTTCTTGGCTTTTTACAATAGTGGACTAATACAACATTTGTCCTTCTGTGATTGACTTATTTGACTCAGGATAATATCCTACAAGTTCATCCATGTTATGCTGTGTTTTGCAGAGTCTATATTATTCCTTAGGGTTGCATACTATTCCTTTGTGTGCATGTACCACAGTTTTGTTATCCATTCTCCCATTGATGGGCACTTAAGTTGTTTCCGTTTCTTTGCTATTGTGAATAGTGCTGAGATGAACATAGGTGTGCATATATCTATTCCTGTCCTGCCTCTCACTTCTTTAGAAAATGTATCTATATAATGTAATATAAGTAATGACATTGATGGATCAAATGGTATTTCTATTTCTTACTTTTTAAGAAATTACCATACTGATTTCTAAAGTTGTCGTACAATTTTACAATCCCACTAGGAGTGTATGAGAGTCCCAATCTCTCAAGATTTGACCAGCATTTGACATTTTCTGTCTTGCTTTTAATGTTGGTGTTAGATGATATGTCATGGTTGTTTTGATTTGCATCTATCTAATGGCTAATGATTGTGAACATTTCTTCATGTGTTTGTTGGCTGCCAGACTACCTTCTTTGGTGAAGTGTCTGTTCATTTCTTCTGCCCATTTTTTTTTTTTTTTTAAGTTGGATTGTTTGTGTTTTTGATGTTGAGGTGTTGGAGTTTTCTATAAATTTAGAGAGAAGTCCTTTGTCTAATATGTCATTGCTGAATATATTTTCCCAATCAGTAGGTTCTCTTTTTACTATTTTGGAGAAGGTCCTGAACATGGGAGAACAATTGTGTAATGAGTATGAGTCATCTGAGATGAGCGTGGGTGGTACCTAGAAGTCTTTTGATGCACATAGGAATTTAATTTTTGGAAGGTCCTAATCATCAAGTATATATATCTTCTACTGTTTGTACATCTTGAGTTATACTTGATAGTCAATTTATGCCATAAATTAAGGCCCTTAAGTTTGTCCCCCCTCCTTTTTTATGAACTTTATAGTTTTAGGTTTTACATTTAAGCCTTTGATCCATCTGGAGTTAGTTTTTGTGTATGGTAAGAAGTAAGTATCTTGTTTCATTTTTCTGCAAATGGATGTCCACTTTTGCCAACAACATTTGTGAAAGAGACTATCTTTTCCCCATTGAATGGATTTTGGCCCTTGGTCAAAGATCAGCTGACCATAGGTCTATGGATAGATTTCTGGGTTCTCAATTCTGTTCCACATGTCTATGTAGGTGTCATTCTACCAATACCAGGAAGTTTTGACTACTGTGGCTGTATAGTAGGTTTTGAGATCCAGGAGTATGAGACCTCCTACTTTGTTCTTCTTCTTCACTAGTGCTGTGTTTATCCAAGGTCTCTTTCCTTATAGTTGGCAATTGGTTTTTCTGTGTCTTTAAAGAATGTTGATGGAATCTGGATCAGGATTGAATATATAGATAGCTTTGAGTAGTATTGACATTTTCACAATGTTCAATCTTCCTAACATGAGCATGGTATGTTCTTCCATTTATGTAGATCTCTTAAATTCTCTTGAAGTAGTGTTTTGTAGTTTTCTTTATATAGGTCTTTTGTTTTCCTGGTAAGATTTACTCCCAAGTATTTTATCTTTTTGTTACCTATTATAAATGGTATTGATTTATTTATTTCCTTTTCTGAGACCTTTTTGCTGGTCTAAAGGAATCCAACTGATTTTTTTTTTTTTTTTATGCTGATTTCATAACCTGACACTATGTTAAATCTTTCCATAAGTCCCATTATTTCCCTTGCTGAGTCTCTTGGGTTTTCTATGTATTGTTGTTATGTGCCAACAAATTGGACCTGACTCATAGCGACCCCTCCTTGGGTTTCTGAGGCAGTATCACTATACAAGTAGATTTCACCATCTTCCTTCCAAGGAGTGGCTGGTGGGTTTGAACCGCCAGCCTTCTGGTTAGCAGTCAAGTGCCTTAGGCACTATGCTACCAGAGCTC
>NW_006921895.1:3836346-3852686 GCF_000298275.1 Orycteropus afer afer
AATGTTGAGCCATTCTTGCATACCTGGTATGAATCCCACTTGGCAATGATGTATTTTTTTTTTGTTGTTGTTGTTGGAGTCTACTGGCTAGGATTTTGTTGAAGACTTCTACATCTATATTCATGAAGTATATTGGTCTGTAGTTTTCCTCTCTAGCTGTGTCTTTGTCTGGTTTTGGTAGTCATCTATTTACCTTTTCAATTCTGTTAAAGTTTGCTTTATGTATTTCGGGGCTTTTTTATTGAGTGTGTACACTTTTATTAAGGTTAAGTCCTCTTATTCAATTGATCCTTTAATCATTACATAAGGTCCTTCCTTTCTTATGGTCATTTATGTCTTAATGTCTATTTTATCAGAAATTAATATTGCCATTCCTGCCCTGTTTTGATTGCCATTTGCTTGGTGTATGTTTTCCCAATATTTGATTTTTAGTCTATTTTTATCTTTGTGTCTAAGGGAAGGCTCTTGTAGACAGCATATTGATTGGTCATGTTTCCTTATCCAGTCTTCAATTCTCTGTGTATTGAGTGGTGGGATTAATTCATAGACATTCAATGTAATTATCAACTAGTATGAATTTATTGATGTCATTTTGTTTGTTTTTTCCTGATATTCCTGTTTTCTTTGTTCCATATGATTTTCTGTGCTGAGCTCATTTTGTTTATGAGCCATGTTATCATTGTCTTTGTTGCTGTTGTTTTAGAATTTGCTAAATATTTGTGCTTGTCCTCTTTTTTATTTTGACACAAAGGTCTATTATTTTTCTTTGAAGTTACCATGTGATTTATAATTTTCTTCCCAAGTTTAAAGGAGTCTGCTCTGTCTCGCAATTGTCTTGACTTCCTCACCATAAGGAGCTCTGGTAGCATAGTGCCTAAAGCATTTGACTGCTGTCCAGAGGGCTGGTGGTTCAAACCCATCAGCCACTCCTCAGAAGGAAGGTTGGGCAATCTACTTCCGTAGTGATACTGCTTCAGAAACCCAAGGAGGGGTCACCATGAGTCAGATTTGACTCAATGGCAGTGAGTATAACTACATTATTTATTTCCTCTGTTTGTTCTGTAGTTGTTCTCATTTACCAGTTGTTGTCTCTGGTTCCCTGTTTACAGTCTGTATGCTTATTTAACTTATTACTATTATTCGTTTGTTCATTTTTTAATTTTTATTGTGATTTGGGTGAAAGTTTACAGTGAAAATTCATTTTCCATACAGCAGTTCATACATGTTTTGTCTAATAACATTGACTGCAATTCCCCACAGTGTAACAGCTTTCTTCCCACTTCTTCTCCATACTGAACTTTTTCTTGTGTCCTTCTTTCCCATTCCCACCCCTTGAGCTGTATCCCTGTGCAAAACTGCCTTTCTGTTCACCCATGATTGATCACTCCAAGTAGTGTATCTACCTGATGTAAATGTTCACCACATATGCCTGTCTATTTGGCTGGAAGCCACAGGAATGAGTTCAGTTCCAGACCTGTAGGGTGGCTAGGGGCCATAGTCTGAGGGATCTCACCAGACCAGCACATGTGGTCTTTTTCATGATGCTTATTTTACCTTGGATACTTCTGAAACTGGGTTGGTTTCTGGGTTATGCCATCATGTGTGTTAATAATCAGTTGTTGTTTACTATTGTTAGTTCTCTATTGGATGGACTCCCTTTTTCATCTCATGTAAGGTTGGTCTCATTTTAACAAACTCTCTTAATTTCTGCTTAACTGAACATATCCTAATCTCATCCTCACATTTGATGAACAATTTTGCTAGGTATATAATTCTTAGTTGGAATTTTTATTTATTTATTTATTTATTTTATTTCAGGGTTTTATATATTTCATCCCTTTGCCTTCTCACCTGCATAGTTTCTGCTAAGAAATCAGAGCTTAGCCTTCTTGGTTGGCCTTCATAAGTAACTTTTCATTTTTCCTGTGCTGTTTTTAGGATTCTTTCTTTGTCTTTGCTTTTGATGTGTTTGATTATGATATGTCTAGGTGATTTTCTTTGGAGTCTATCTTGTTTGGGTTGGTGGAACTTCTTGAATGGCAATACTCTCATTTTTCATCATGCTAGGGAAATTCTCTTCCAACAAATATTCAACAGTTTTCTCTGTGGCTTTATTTGTGTCCTCCTGTTCTGGAATTCTGATTACAAATATGTTATTCCTCTTGATGGCATCCACATGAATCATAGGCTTTCTTCATTATTACTTTTTTTTTTTTTTTTTTTAATATAGTCTGAGCAACACAAGTGTAGCTGAGAAAAGGAGGGGCTGGCCTGCCTGGGGCAGCCACCTCTCTAATGGACAGAAGCATTAGTACAAATATTCCAATGTATGTGTATCCCCAAATCCCACTTGTCAGGGAAGGCAGAACAGCAGCAGAACAAGGATCCCCAGCTCCTTCTGAAGTAGGGACTGGGGTCTGGCCTTCAGTGCCCACTTGCCTTTGCCACACCTCCTGCTTTGCCTGGGTTCCAACCAGAGGTGTGCTGCACACTTTTACCCATCCACAGAGACATGGTGAGCCAGTGTGACAATTCTCCAGGACAATTTTTTGAGAAAAGAATTAAAGAAGACACGAAGGAAGGACAAGGTGACCAAGGGCCTTTGCAGGCCGGTCTGGGTAGAGCTCTCTGAGTGGGACTCAATCCCCTCCTTCTCAGGCTTGGATATCAGGAAGGGGAGCTGGTGTCTGTGGGCAAACAGAACTCCAAGGAGTCCCCTCCTCAGGGCAGCAATCAGGGAACCTCCCAGAAGAGTACGGCAGCTGAGGGGTTTCAAGCCAAGTTGACAGCATGGGAGTTGGGCCACATGAGCAACCTGGGATTGGAAGGGCAGACACAAAGGGTTGGGGGTACCAAGAAGCAGCACAAAGCCATAAATAACAGAAGCTAATTCAGAGCTGTTAAGTCCTGGCAACCCTACTTTCCTGAGGCTGGGGGACACTCAGCACCTTGTAGCTCAGGGCAGACACTGCTCCAGGGCACAGCTGGCCACCCTCACACCAAGGCAGAACCTTTTATTTCCCACTGTCCAACAGTAGGCGAAGGATGCCAGGCACCATCCCAACCTCATATACTACAAAGCCTCTGGTCACACCTAAGGGGATGGTGCATAGCTGTCCTAGTCCTGAGAGGCCTGGTTGACTCTGGGCATTTTGGGCACCATTCTCTTCTGGGGCCAAACCCAGTGATCTCCTTGCCTCTGGGTCAACCAACAAAGGCCCGCCAGCACATTATTCCACTCCATTCTCCCTGGGCACTTCTTCCCTGGAAACTTCTTCTGGCTCTGCCACCTCTACTGTTGGTTTTGCCACCTCCTCTTCTTCCTCGTTCTGGTCTCTCATTTTGTGGACAATGATGAGGTGGTGGCTGAGGGAGCTGGCAAAGTTGTAACACAAGCCACAGAGATGATACTGGGCTGTGGAGTTGTCCATCTGGTCCTGAGGTATGTGGCTCTTGAACGTGAGCCCTGAGTCTGTTGCAAAGCTACATTTTGCACACTGAAAAGGGACTGTGTCTCTTGGAGGAAGGCATAGTCACACCATTGATGGTGCCTGGAGTATCCCCTGTTCTGCTGACTGGTCTTTCCAGATGGTTCACCTAAAGGGGAAGCCCACCCAGAGGTCTGACTTTGGATATCTGGCTCAAATCAGGGTTTCTGATAGCATGCATAAAGCTGATGTTGTTCTCTGGAAGGAGGGCCGAGGGAAATGGACTGTCCTCCATATAATACCCACAAGTGTAGACCTTCTTTACTGTGTCATGGTTGTTGCAGATGTGTTTGTGCAGGCCATTGGGGGTGTCAAAGGACTGCTCACACTGCCAACATGGATACCACTTCAACATCCATCCATGGCTCTTTTTCATGTGGGGTATGTAGCTCTCCCCATTGGGAACCCATTTCTGGCACTCCTGGCAGGTCTAGCCAGTGTTTCTCATTTGGGACCTAGCTTCTGCCCTGTGGTGGGCTTCAGTCCTGCCCCAGCAACTGGAGGACAGAGAGCTGCCACGAGCAGCCACATTAGTTGCTGGAAGCTCAGTGGGGACTTGAAAGCCAGGATGCCTAGAGGACATGTCCACCGAAGACTGGAGGCTTGAAAGCTTGTCCATGTTTTGAGGAACATCATGGGTGCTCTTGACATGTTGCATCAGCTCTAGCTTTTGCAGGAACAAGAGCAGGCACTCAGGGCACTTGAAGATGCCCACCTACACCTTGATGGCATTCTGGTAAAAATGCTGCTGTATGTGCCTCTTCTTGTTGTAGACCATTTCACAGGAGTGCTTATAGATGAGCTGGGAGGGTCTGTGGGGTTGTGTGGGATGCTTAGATGTGCTGTGGTCCACAGTACTTCTGGCAGTCTTGAAGGCCATACAGCAGAATGCACATTTGTGTAAAACCTGGCAGTGGCACTCCTGGATGGGGCTTTTCAGTAAGGCCAGGTCCGGTGGACAATACCACAGTAGATACACCTGTAGCCCACCTTGCAGGCATAGTGCAGGCAATTCTCCTTTACATGGGTATGGAAATAGGAGGAACAACAAAGAGCCCCACACTCTGGGCAGCAATAGGGAGACTTGTGTGCATGGATCCCTTGGTGGGCATAGAAACTACACTGATTGAGCAACAGCATCTGGGATACCTGGCAAGTCAGCCCCTAGGTTTCCTCTGTTATCCTCTGGAAATGTGCAACCAGGGCAATGTAGTCCTGCATCTGCTTGTGACATTCAAAACACTTGAGTCCATACCAGAGAAGCCTCACAGGGTCTGGGCAGAGTGGCATGGCTGGAGGAGGAGGGCTGGCACTGCCTGAAATAAGGACAGGTTTTGGGGAGGATGAGGGAGCCAGGGTTGCTGGTGCCATGGAGTTCATGGGAGCTGACACAAACATTTGGTCCACAGAGATGTGCTTCACAAGTAAGTGGGAGCACTGCATGACAAGTCCCTTGCTCTTATGGTCACAGGCTTGCTGCAGCAGGCTGCACTTATTGAAAAGAGCAGTGTCTTAGAGCATAGAGTGCACAGCACCTCAGTGTTGATGTTCTGCTGGTCATAGTACTGGCTCAGGCTCTTCTCTAAGGCAAATGTGTCTCCACATTCCAGGCAGCAGTACCCACTTGCTGAAACATGGATCCGCAGGTGAGCTGAGGTTTGGTGCATAGAGGGGCACAGGGCTGGTGCTGTGGAGGACCTTGTTGAAGACCTCCACGATCAGAGGGGAGGCCTTCTTCTCCTGGTGGACAAGGGGCACTGACATCTGCATGAGCTGTGGCTGGCTCCACCTCTGTGCTGAGGACTTGGCCCTCAGTGATGTAGCAACACTGTGGGGGACCAGGTTCAGGTTAGCCAAGTGGACGGGTTTGGGCAGGAGGTTGGCAGGAGTCAATCTGGATGCCTGGAGTAGAGAGCTCTGCTTTTACTTTTTGCCCATGTGTGAGCCTTTGGCAGTCAGTCACCTTTGGAACCTGGGGCCCAGAGCTATGGCAAGGAGATGAAGACTCACTTACCTTAGTCATGCTCTCATCCCCTTTCCTATCACCCTGGGGACTCCCTGTATCTGTGTCCACCTCAGAAAGGTGCCCATCTGCAGACAGGGTAGTGCCTTCACCCCCTGGCATCTCGGGATAATCAGGATCTGGCAGGATCCTTGTGGCAGTCCATTTGATTTCCCCTGATGATGTCTTAATGGTTTTGATTTTGAATTTGGGAATTGCTGGTGGGGAACTGGCAGCCACAGAAGGGGAGCCTTTGCTGCTGCTGTCACTTCAGATGCTCCGAGGGCTGTCCAATGGCTTGATACTTTTTCTAGTGGCCTCCAGAGCGTCCCAGGGACTCTTTGGTGATTTGGGCATTTTGGGACTGCCTTTAGAACCCTCTTTAGTGGGCAGTAAGGGATCCTTTGTATGACCAGACTGATCCTCTTTGGGGGTACTGGCCACTCTTTTGGCCTGCAGTGCCACCAAGTCTTCAACACAAGAGGACAGTTTGGAGTGAGCTGGCTTAGGACACTGCTGAGGGGGCACTGACAAGCAGGCACCAAGCTCTGGGGCAAGCCCTTTGGGCTCTCCAACACTGTTGTTAAGGTGACTGTTGAATTCCAAAGCTTCTCCAAATTATCAACTGGCATCCCGCTCCTTGTGAGGCTCTACTGCCTACTGCCCACTTAGTTCATGTTCCTGCTGGCTCCCCCAAAGACAGAGGTTCTGACTTCACTTCTTTCTTACAAAAGTGATCAAACATATGCAGCTCTGGGACTGGAAACTTACTTACCTAGAGCTTCCAAATGCGGGCCACCCACAGACCCACACCCAGGAGGGTGTGGGAAATAACTGTCAGAGTGGTTGGGATTCATCCCAAATGCGTTGTCTTTGGTGGCATCCTCATGTTCAGGGCTGGAGATGGGACTGAACTGGTTAAAAGTTGGTAGTGGCTTTGACTTGGGCATTTCCAGCTTGCTAGGAAAACTCCTGGCACTGTCTCCATTCATGAAAATGGATTCAAACTTCCCACTGTTGTGTACCAGGTTAGGGGGATCTGGAGGCAGATCTGAGCCCTGGAATCCATTGTGTAGGCTGGGAGTGATGTGGTCTTTCTCTGCTTCAAATGACTTCTGGCAGCTAGTGCTCTTGACAGTGACATTCACAGTCAGCACATTTGGGGCTGATCCTGAGGGAGACAAGGACACACTCTCATCCATACACATGCCTGAAGGTTTGAGAGGACTCTTATTCTCCTCACTGGGGGTCTGGATGGCCTCCTTGGCATCAAGGTTGGTGGGGTCTGGGATGTCAAAAGTATCCAGAAGGTCATCAAAATCTGGGGTTTTCATGTCTCCCAAGGTTGGCTGCTGGCAAAGGTTTAGTGAGGTTCTCAAAACAAGCATGTTGTGAGCATTTCTGGGGGTGTAGAGCTATGGAGAAAGGAGAAACTTCTACCCAGGCACATGATCTAGTTTTCAAACACCCACTGTGTGTCAAGCCTTGTTCAGTCACAGTGAATACCACAGTGAACAGAACAAAATCCCTGCCCACATGGAGCTTGTGTTCTGGTGGAAGGGGACAGAAACAAACAAGCAAATTTACAATATGTCAGCCTTTCTCAACTGAGGTTCCTCATCTGACAGTGGCAGTAGCAGCAGCTGCAGGCCCCAGGCTTGGCCACATGCATCCACAGCACTGACTGAGGGAGACACAACATGACAACAGTGGTGGCAGGTAGGACTGTGGCTCCAGGGTCAGAGCAAGGGCAGGGGCCATCCTGGTAGCAGAAACAGACTGTGGCTGTGGGAGAGTGGTGGGGGAAACAGGCAGAAGATAACTGAGTTCTGGACACTGGCCCAGGGTGGTGTGGCTGCGGGTCTGTCCCAGCTTGGGCCTGACCTCTCACTTCCCTCCTGAGGTGGGCTGCACACCATGGGCCAGGTAACAGCCTCTTTATTATGTTTTGGTATTTTTTCTGATTGATTGTAGAATTGAGGTATTTGTGTTCAATCTCATTAATTCTGTCTTCTATTGATTCAATTTGCTCTCTTGACCATTCAACATGTTATCTATTTCTGAAATCTTTGTAATAATCTTGATTTCTATTTGTTGTTTTTGTATTGTTTTTAACTTTATTTATCTTATCAATTTGTTCTTATATTGTTTTTCCAATTTATTCTAGAGGTTTTTTTTTTTTTTTCCCATGGGCTTTCTTAATTTTGTCAGTGTTTTCCTTGATCTGTCTCTCAATCCATTTAAGGTAAACAAATATAATTCTTTTGAATTCTTTGTCAGGGAGTTCCAATGCTACTTCTTCCTCAGGGATGTTTTCTGGGTTTGTATCCTGATCACCTATTTCTACTACTTTATCTTGCTTCTTTGTGTGGACTGTGATGGTCTGTTTACTCCAAGAAATTGTGGTGTTGTTGTATTTATATTTAATTTGTAGTTGTACGTTGGTGTGATTCACACTAGATTTTTTTTTCCTTTTATTTTGTTTTGATATATATGTGTGTACAGGGTACTGTGCTCCTCTATTCACTAGTTGTTAGCACTTAGGCACTTACACTTGTTTCCTGGTGGATGTGATAGAAAATGAGAGTCTGTGCACAGATCTTTGTTAACTGTTCATAAGGAGCAGTTGAGGGTGAGTTGAGCTGGTAATGGTCACCATCTATTGTTGGTCAGTTGATGCAAAAGCAAGTGGTCACTCTCACTTAGTGGGTGCAGCTGCAAGGAGGAATAGGTATGATTGGCTTGAGTTGGAATAGTTGCTGTCTCCCACTCACTTAAAAAATAATGATAATAATAAAGGACATAAAAAAAAAAGAGAATGAAAAATTCAACCTGCATAAACAATCAGAAACAATTGCAATAAATAAATAAATGCAAGAAATGAGAAGAAAAAAGTAAAAATATATTTTAAAAGGATAGGAGAAAGGTAATTAGTAAAACGAAAAGAAAAATATTTAAAAAAAAAAAAAAAAAAGCCACTATATCTGGGCAAGGAGGAATGACAGAAAAGAGCAATAGTAAAAGAATAGTAAAGAAAAAATGGGAAAACTGCAAAAAGAAAAGTAAGGGATGGGAAGAACCAAAACCAAACCAAAAAGAAAGTGGAAATAAAGGGAACCAGGAAAAGGGAGGAGAAAAAAAGAAAAGGGGAAAAAAAAAGCCCAAGAACCAGGGATGGGAATGAGAAAAGAAAAAAAAAATGAGGAAGATAAAAACAATAATTTAAAAACAATCAAAAACAAAACAGAGGGGTTGCAGGGTGTGGCACCCAGGCTCTGTCAGGGTAAGACTGGGATGGAATGCTTGTTGGTCAAGAAGGTGAGTGGAGGTGAGGCTTGTCCATACATCTGTTCGCAAAGATGTGTGGAGAATAAGAGTAACAAGGGGAATATCATACCTTTCTAGTCATCAGCCTCCAGTGCAGTTGCCCATGTTGTCCTTAGCAAACGGAGCCTATTCTTAGGTTACTGTCCAGGTAAGATTGTCATTTGCATATATTCAAAATGGCTGCATCCACCACATGCAAATATTCAAAAAGTCTATACCCTCAAGACAGCTGCTGACAGTCCACAGGTCTTTTGTACCCCTTCTTTGCTGTTTTCCTTTCTGGTTGTCAGGCACCAATGCAGTCTTTGACCATACAGTCATTAGTGAACAGAACAAATTCTTTGTTTGTTTTTGGGAAATTTTCAAAATGGCTGTGCCCTTAGAACAGCCAGCAGTCTGCAGGTCCATTTGTCACCTTAACTCACTGTTTTCATTCAGTTTCTTCTACTTGTTGGTATTTAATCCACTTTGTTATCCTTGCCTTCAAAACTCGGGGTTCTGGGATCATCTTCTGCATTGGTTTCAATCATTTTTTCATTGTTCCGTTGCAGAGGGTCTGTGTAGCTTGTCTGCCTATTCTGCCATCTTGCCAAAACTCTCCTAAGTCAAAATACTTTTAATTTTTGAAGATAAATTATGATATTCAAGAAGTGTTGGCTGGTGGTTAGGTTGTCTTGGATTGAACCTCTGATCTTTAGGATTTTGCCCCAGAACTTTCATTGTATTTAAGAAAAATCTGCATCTTCTGTGATCTTTATCCTCTTTTCTCTTATGGATTTGCAATTTCTACATATGCATCACTTGTGAATGAGATGTCTAAATGCAATAAATATTAATCTGTTCCTCTCAGTTTCCCAGACCTTGCTAATAGGATGGTGCCATGGTCAAGTTTTGACCAATGGAGAGTAAGTGGAAATGATGGCTATCCTTCGTATCTGAGGCAATTGTCATTTTCCCCTCTCTCAGTAACCTTGGAAGTCACAAGTTGATATGGTGGAAGTGGAACTTTCTAGGAGACTGGATACCTGGATTATACAATGAAGACAAGTCCTGTCAATCTGCCTCAGATTTTGTATGAACCAGAAATATACTTATTGTGCTAAACCAGTAGGGTTTCAGGATTTATTTGTTACCAAAGCATGGCTTAACTTAGCCTATCTAGTAAACCAACAAGTTGCCATCTATTTGACTACAACTCAAGGCTATTCCACGTGTGTCAGATTAGAACTATGTGCTAGAGGGTATTCAAAGCCTACTCTTTCAGAAGCAAATCACCAGACCTTTCTTCCAAGGCACTTCTGAATAGATTCAAACAGCCAACAATTTGGTTAGTATCTGAATGCAATATCTATTTGTGTTATGCAGGGACATTCCACTCATAATCAGTTGAAGTTTATAAATATTTGCTTCCTGACTGATGATGACAATTTTGGACCTCAGTTTGTGTATAAAGTTAAATTTGTAAGGTTCTATCTCTGAGACATGAGAGACTAGCGAAGGTTTTTCAAATGTTCTTCTAGAACTTCAATAGGTCTCCAAACTTTTTAAGCTATTCTTTGTTTAACTTCTCAAATTAAGTCTGGCAATTCTTGGAGCTTTAAAAAAGAAAAACAAAAAGCCTGGAAAGATGTTCCAAAAGGAAACATGGAACTGACTGAGTATATCAGAACTGCAGTCACTGTTTGAAAGACCCTGTCTCAAAAGAGCTGAAAGTATATGCAAACCTTTCCCAATAACAAAGAGACCTAAATCACACTCAAGTTGGGAAGAGGTCCAAACCAATCTATTGAACCACTGCTATCGCCAACAAGAATATAATATTGCCTGTCATGTTAAATTGTATTGCAGAATACTGGCAAGAAACTCAGTGTACAAATCAAGGTTCAGATTAACACACTTGATAGAATGGAACTGAAAAGGGCAAAGGTCAGAAGTTGGAAGATAGCAGTAGTGCTTTGGAAGCACAAGATCCTCAAATATTTCAACATTTGTCTGAGATGATAATGCTGAATTATACACTTTAGGAAAAGAACACAGTGAACTAATCTTTCCTCTTGAAAAGTGAATTACTTGCTCATCTTTGTATGCTGTATTAACCTTTGCTAGGCATAAGAATCTCTTTATAAGCAAAAGATGTGTCTTAAAATTTATCTTTGCAGCCTTTAGTCCAGTTCTGGGAGTGTACTAACAATAACACTGGTACTTATTTGGCACTAAATAGAAGTTAGTCTTTATTAAATTACATGCATATTAATTTATTTAGTCCTAGAAAAAGTTGTTGAATTATAGACTATTACTAACTCTATATTATAAAGAAACTAGGAAAATAGAATATGGGGACTTTAAGTACATTTCCCAACAGCATGTACCTAATGAATATTGGAGCTGGAATTGAACCCAGGTAGCCTAAATCCACAATGACATTTAACCATAACACCCCAGTGCCATTATTTAGAGTATCCATGAATGAAAGAAGGGAAGAAAGAATGAATGATGGATGGATGAAATGAGGGATCAAAAAAGGAATAGAAGAAGTACATAATGGTAAAGAAAAAGACAGATGGAATGATAACTGAATGAAGGGATACAAGGAAGGAGGGACAGAAAGGTAGATGGAATGAGATAAGGAGGGAGGATTGGAAAAATGATAAAAATGATGGATATAAGAAGGAATGGAAGGTGAGAGGGATGGATGGAAGAAACTACAAAAGGGGGCATAGAAGTTTGATGGATAGTGGATGACGTTGTTGTTAGGTGCCACCAAGTGAGTTTCAACTCACAGCTGCCATATGTACAGCAGAATGAAACACTGCCCAGTCCTACTTCATCCTCATGGTTGTTGCCATGCTTGAGCCCACCATCACAGCCACAGTGTCAATCCATCTCATTGAGAGTCTTAGCATTTTTCAATGACCACTTAATTTACCTAACATGTTCATAGATGGAAATAAAATAATTTAACTGGACAGATAGACATAATAAATAGAAAGTTATTTTCCCCATTCAAATGGAATTTTCAATCGTGCTCCTGTACTCACCAAAACCAACTAAACAAAACCTATTGCTCTCAAGTCAGTTCCAACTCATAGTAACTCTCTCACTCAGAGTAAAACTGTTTCATAGGGTTTTTAAGGTGGTAAATCTTTGTGAAGTAGACTGTCACATCTTTCTCCGATAGAGCTGCTGGTATGTTCAAACTCCCAACTTTCGGTTAGTAGCTGAGTGCTTTAACTACTGTGACACCAGGGCTCTTCGTACTCCTCAAGGAAATGGAAAAGATATATTAAATAAGTTAGTATGGGTTGTTTCAGAGTAAGATTGCACACCCTTGTCAAGAGAGGTCTTATTAAACTTGTCCTATAAGACTATATTCTCTGTACTTTACATCCAGGCCCTTTGATTTTCAAATCAATCTTCACTCACCACTTACTTCCAGATGCTCAATAAACATTAAATAATAATAATAATAATAATAATAATACACTGTGGACATCATGAAAGGTGATGACGAGACTTGTAGAAAAGAAGGGAACAGAGTAAGTGTTGCCTATAAACAAAAGCAGCTTAAGTTGTATAAGTTGGTTATTAATGGACAGAGGTGTGCCTTGACAAATTCAGTGATTGAATGGACTCACAAGATCTGAAAGGTACACTAAACCTGACAAAATAGAACCATTTACTGCCCTCAATTTGGCTTTTTGTAGAATCCTGCAATGGACAGACAGTTTCTTAGGCTGTATTCTCCCAGAAGCACAATCTGAAACAAGGATTCAAGGGCAAATAAAACATTTGGGAGATTATCCCAAGAAATACAGCTGGAGAGTAGGGGAAGAGAGACAGGAAAGGAGGGAAGCCAATGTAGAGTAAGTTAACCATCACATTGTACTAAGAGTTTATTAGTGACTGAAGCCTAATCCCTCAGAATTCTCAGAGGAACTCTGAAAACATGTGTAGACGTGTGCCTGAGAATTATCCCACCTAAGGGGTGGGCAGGAGCTGGTTCATTTACAAATCAATTTTTATTACTTCATTGGTTGAAGTTCATTCCAGTTCATTCCTTCCCAGTACTTCCACATGCTGTATAGGTGACAAATTAGGTCCCAGAAATCAGAGTACAGCTTTGAGGCTGGTATTAAGTGTAGGTGGGGGTAGTAGGGCTGACATGCCCTGAACTGGTAAAGACAAAGCTGTATGAGTGCTACAATGTGTGTTACAGATAGAGTTTGCCCAACTCCATGGGTAATATTAGTAATTTTTGTTTCCAGAGTGCCCTTGAATCACCTAACCTCAGTTGAGTTTTAGCACAATACAAAGTGCTCTGTAATAGTAAATCCATTTTACACAGGTGAGGACTGAGTCTTAGAGAGGCCAGTTGCCTTGCCCAAAGTCATATAACTACAAAATGATGGCGTCAAAATGGTGGCTTAAGTCTTCGGACTTTGCACCTAAACCTCTTGACATTATATTTACATTATATTGTTCTGTTTCCATCTCAAACTCAGAGGGAATGCAGACCAGAACTTTTTACCCTTCCTTAAAATCTAAATATGGAAAATAAAAGAGAGATTTAATCCAAACTCCCCAGGGTTTGCTATGATTACTCAGGGAGCATGGAGGATGTGGTGAAGCTGCTTTGGATTGTTCCATCTGGGTGGTGATTGATTTACCACGTCTTCTTCTAATATCCTCTTATAGCTCTGGTTCTTCAGGAATAGATTTAGTTTCAGTTTACATTTTAGATAGAAAAGAAGCTAAAAACCCATGAAATTGAGCCATGAACCCTACTGTATCTGAAGCTATTTGTCAGTGTATTTCTGGGGGGTCACTGAGAAAACTAGGTAACAGGAGACAATATATCTTTTGAGGATATAGAGCAAGATGGTCAAAGAATTGAAACAGAAGTTTCAATTGCTGGAAAGTGGCCTCTATTAGTGTCCCTGTTCTCTCTTGACCACTCAAGACCATCTCCCTAACAATGTATTTATGTCCACGTGTCTCTTTGCAAGCCCTCATCCAAACACATGGGTCTCTCCTTGACAAGTGGAAAGTCAGTCCATGTGCTTCACCCATTGCTTAAGAGGTTTCTGTTCATTAGTCATCTATTAGCCTTACCTGATACTGTTTACAGATATATCCATACCAAGGAAAGAGCTAGCCAAAATTTTAGACACAGAAGACAGAATTGTTTGAAGGCAGGGAAGTTTTGGAATCTCAGAAATCAAATCATCTACCAGGCTATAAAGGACCACTGGTGGCATAGCTGATAGGGAACTTGCCTGCTAACCAGAAGGTTGGCATTCAAATCCACCAGCCACTCTGCAGAAGGAAGACTGGGCAATCTGTTTCCATAAAGATTTACCACCTTGGAAACCCAAAGGAGGTCACTATGGATTGGAATTGACTCCATGGCAGTGAGAATTTTTAGACCAGGCTATTGGTACTCACATGTAGCTGCATAACCAAAGGTTGGGTAATTGCTGTGTGTACAAGAAATGTGAATTTTTCCATGTATAACTTAATGAATTGTTCTTTATGCTTTTCCAGGCCTTTGATTAAAAAAAATACATACACATAAATGAAATCATATTTTTAACCAGCCCACATCTTGCTTTTGACTTGTAAATAATAGTTTTCAGATGCACATCTGGACATTCCCCCTTCCTCATCCTTTAAACTCTGTTGTATAACTCAACAGTCCTCAACTCATACATGTCTGGGCATGGACCAGTAACTTGAATTTTGCCCTAAGATTCCATGAACCTGAAGGAGATAGAAACTTCATGATTGTGATATAAGAGTATGTTAAGGGTTTGCTTACAAGGTGAACCCCTGGGTGGTGGTAGGGCAGGTTTGAGTCTCCATGTCCCCCAGTGGTAGGCAAAGTCTTTTATACTTCTGGTGAGCAAAGACAGCTTAGTGCTAGAGGTCCAGAACTCCAAGGCCACACAAGTAAGTTTTATATAAAAGTGACTCAGCAAATAGAAGTGAGCTAGCAGCAAGCACGAGTATAACCTTATTCAGCCTTGCAAAAGTCTGTTCCCCTACAACATGGTAGAAACTCTGGAGATCTGGCAGGGTGAAAGGAAGCCAGGGCCTGCTGTCCGTTTTGGAGCTGTCAGAAGTTTAGTTTTACAGTTTATAGATGTGAAAGTGAAAAACCAAACCAAACCAAACAAACAAATAAAAACACATAGCCTTGTGTAGATTCAGTAAATTTTAAATAACGAAGAGCAAGATGGGTATGGAAACCCTGTTAACTCAATGCCACAATGATAAAAACAGGTAAGAATGAAAGCAAACCCAGTTTCCTGTGGCTGCTTAGAAAACACTTGCTGTGATATCTACTCTGACTCATGCTAGCCCTGAGCAGATCAGAATAGGACATTCTCCATAGATTTGTTTATAAGAAGTAGACATTCAGGTCTTTCTTCCAAGGCACTTCTGGAAGGACTCAAATCTCCATTTTTTTGGCTGAGTATGTTAGCTATTTGCACTACTCAGGAACTCCTTTGGCAGATTTTACAATTGCTTTTTAAAATACAAGATTTATACCACCTCTCTTCTACATCAATTTTTTTTTTTCTTTTTCTTTTATTAATTCTCTTTATGTTTTCTTCCCAGAGCTTGGACATGAGGAAGCTGAGATGATGGTCTCACACCATGATGGTCTGTGGCATCTCTGGCTGAGAGGAAGAATAGGTGAGCCACAAGCAGGGAGATGCCAGCAGTGTGGTCTCACCTGGGTAGTGAGCCAGGCTTCTGATTTTTACTTTTTATTCTATTGTCATGAGACTTTGAGTCTGTGACTGTTTTCTTTTTGGCTACTCCTTCCCATGAAAGGAGATTGACTGAGAAAAAATATGCACATGTAATTTCCAGATTTCTTAAAAATATATATGTTAAAAGGAATGTGCTTTTCAATTACTGACTGCCTTGATGCAACTAATGTTTGATGATTGTTATTAATGAGAATACTTCTGATGATGATCAGATTTTCATGTGATGTTTCTCAGCTCTAGGCTGTCCTTTTCCAACTCAGTAGCACAGTGTTGGTGATTCATAGTCTCAGAGGATGTCTAAGCATGAAGCTACTTTCAAGCCAGCATGACAGACACCAGGGATGCCTTAAGAGTATTGCTGAAGCCAGGTGGAAGAAGGCAGCCATCTATCTCAACCTTGGTCTACTACTTTTCCTCTCATGAAAGGGCTGAAGGCCTCTCAGTTCCTTTCAGAAGAAGGTGAGGGAAGGAGAGGGGAAGCTTCCAGAGAGAATATAGCACTGGAAGCAGCAAATTCTCCCACATAGTTTCTGGACCCAGTGAAGGAGGCCTGAAGAATCCCTTCTAGTGTGGGCAATGGCCAGAACCTGTTTCCATATGCAGTAGAAAGACAGTCTATTATGCCAGGGGTAAGTGGAGAAATGACTGCAGAATGATCATGGTTGCATGACTTGGAGAATATAATCAATGACACTGAATTGTATGTATGGAAATTGTTGAATGGATGTGTGTTTTGCTGTGTGT
>NW_006921895.1:3875520-3889721 GCF_000298275.1 Orycteropus afer afer
AGATGGATTGGCACGGTGGCTGCTATGATGGGCTCAAGTATAGCAGGGATTGTGGGGCTGGTGTGGGATTGGGCAGTGTTTCGTTCTGCTGTGCATGGGGTCGCTATGAGTCGGAAACGACTCGACGGCACTTAACATGCAGGGGAGAGCGTGAACAAGACCATGTGTAGGGTTGGCAGACAATGTTTCTACAAGTGTATTTGTATGTTCTGTAAGAATTCCCAGGTGTATAGTACAGCTGACAAGGAACAAGGCTATAGTTAGTTACTTCTTGTGCACAGCCAGCTACCTAGAGGGAGTGAGCAGTTGAACCTGTGAGCTCAGGACCATAGTTGTAGGGTACATCAAGCTTAATAGGCATAATACTCTACACAAAACATTGTTCCATCTCCTGTTTTGGCAAGTAGCGATAGGGATCTTAAAAGCTTGCAAGCAGCCATCTAGATGCAACAATGGGTCTCTCCTCATTGCAAAGAGGAATGAAGAAAACCAAACATTCATGGATACAATTAGTCCAAGTGACTGGTACCCTGTGAGATCCTCAGCCTATATGACTATGATACCAGAAGAACTAGATTGTGCCCAGCTACCACTATCAACCATTTGGAGGCAGATCTATGTAGGAGATCCTAGAATAGAGTGGGAGAACAATGTGGAGCAAAACTCAAAATGATTTTGGGGCAAAAAAGGACCAGGTTTGTTTGCTGGTCTGGTAGAGCCTGATGGAACTACTGAGACTATGGTTCCTAGCTGCCCTTCAGATCTGGAATTGAAACCACATCTGTAGCTTCCAGCCAAACAAAAGACAGGCATATGAGTTGAACCTTTACACTAGGTAGTTACACTCCTTGGAGAGAATAATCATAAGAGAATAGAAGCACTGTGTATGCACAGGGACATAGCCCAGGGGGCAGGAGTGCATGGTGGTAAGGACACAGTGAAGTGGTAACTATGGGGAGGAAGTGGAAGGGGAGCTGTTTCATTGTGATAAGTTGTAGTCCATATCATGAGACAAAGTGTATGTGAACCGGTGTATGGAAAGTGAATTTGCTCTGTAAACGTTCACCCAAATCACAATCTTATACATATAAAATTCATATATATATAACTGTGATTTGGGTGAATGTTTACACAGCAAATTCACTATGAAATTAAAGGACAGACACTCATCTAACAAATGACTATTTTTTTTTGTCCAAATCTAAATAATATTATTTAAAAAAAAGAAATGGAGAAAATTCCAAAATTAAGAGAAAAGTATTGTTCCTAGATCTCCAGTATGTATAGTTAACATTTTAAGCTCCCTTGTGTTGGCCTAGTGTTGGCCCATTGCCCAAACTTTGAGTAGTAAGAAGCTAAATGCTGTCCCTATTGTTGTCAGCTGCTGTGGAGCTGGCTTTGGCTCATAGTGTTACCTTATGTATAACAGAGCTAAATGTTGCCTGGTGCTCCAACTTCATGATTAATGGTATGTTTGAATCCATTGTTGTGGTTACTGTGTCAATTAATCTAATTGTGGATTTCCCTCAGTTTTTCAGATCCTTCTTTTAGTAAACATCTTGTCCTTTTTTCCTTATTAGTTCCTCTTGATGGTGTGTCCAAAATGAGCAAACCAAATTTTCATCATTCTCACCTGTAAGCAGAATTTTGGTTGTATTTCTTCTAAGAATGATTTGTCTGCTCTTCTAGCAGTTCATGACATATTCAATATTCTTTGCCAACACTAAAATTCAAATGCATCAATTCTTCTTCTCTCTTCTTTTATCATTGTCTAGCTTTTGCATCCATATAAAACAATTGAACGACCACAGCTTGGATCAAATGTCTCAATAGCAAAATGATTCTAATCATCCCATTAAGAATCATGAGACTCAGATGGGTATGGGAATTGTCCCATGCCAACATCCAGATCTTTAGACTTAAATTTTCACTTGTGTGCTATTCCATTTTATTGCCATTCCCATATGCAGTGCAACAGTTTCTCTTTATATGTAGCATTTCTAGCCCTGGATTTGCAGTTTTGTGGAGATGATTTTCTAGGCCCTATTCTTGCATAAAGATTGGATAGTTTACTATGTAAATAAAGTTCTTAAAACTCTTGCAGGTATTGGGTGGTTGAATATGCAAATAAGATGCATAAAACCTTTTCAGGGATTGATCAATTACTGTGAAAACCAAGTGATTATGGCCTACCAAGGAGATTGGTCAGTTATGCCAACCTGCAAGGCTTACAAGGGCTAATCCCATGGAGATTGAGGGGTCCTAACTACTGAAGAAGAATATATCATTTGGACCCAGGGTTCCTGTTCTGAGAATCTCCTAGACCCAGGAGAAAGAAAGCTAACACTGAAGATGATGACAGATTTTGAGAGATGGTACAACATGGCAAGAGACAGCAGGACAGTGGCACAAGGGCTAATGTCACAAGACTGTGGGAGCAAGTACAAAAAGGCTGTATTGGGCTTCCTGGCTCACAGAACAAGAGAGTTGAGCACCTTTTGGCAGGAGGCTTGCTGGTGGAGTAGGGTGCCTCTGGGAACTTGTTGGCAAATCTAAAGAGCTGTAACACTGCCCCAAGCAGCAGCAGAAGCCAACCTGAGACGGGCCAGCAGCAGAGACAGACTGCAAGCACAGCTAAGAAGGACGGCCTGCTTGAGGGCATAGCCAAGAATTAGATGAGAACTGGCTTGGTTAGAAACTGTCCTGACTGAAAAACTGCACTCTTGTCTTCTGAGTTGTTCCTGTTACTTCCAAATTAATTCTGATCCTGAATTGTAGCCTATTACTTCTGTAATAAACCACATAATCCTAAATTTGGTCTGTGATCTCTATGTGTGCATTGCAATGAATTATTGAACACAGCAGAGATGTAGAGAGTGTCATGGGAAGGTAGCTGGTATCACAGTTGGTAAGAAAGTTGGACAGTGGAGGTATGTCTGACTTCCTTCTCATAGGAATTAGTTTTAGGCTGATTGTTCTTGTTTTGTTAAATAAACATTATTGTAGCAGCATCAATAGGATTTTTAAGAAAAATAAATCTCTCCTATTGCCTTCCATTCTACCAGAAATTATAACCTTTTTGCATTTTTTTGTCATATGCATGTTTATTTTTAAGTAATTGTCATCATGATAAATAAAATCTGTGTTCATTGTTTCTTATTTAATATATTGAAAAGCCTCTTTTATCAGATTTCTTTTTTGTCATTTCAAGGGTGGTTAAATGAATATACTAAAATATATGTGTACAGCTGAGTATTTTACTTTCAAAGTAGTCACCTTGAGAGGCTATACACTTATACTAGTGCAAGAGAGTTGCTCAAATGTACTAAGGATGCCTCTTTTGGAAACATTCTTTGTCTTAGTTTTAAAGAAATTGTAGATAGCAGTCTCATTCGGCTTCAATCATGGTTTTGATCAGAAATGGTTGAGCCAACATTATCCATCACTATTACACTTTCCTGATTCTGTGGGACTTTTACTATTCTGAAAAGCAAAAGGTCTTCAGAGGATCAGTATTGACCACCAACTAGGATATTGGGGAAAAAAAATGCCTTGAGGAACATAAGATTCAAAACTTCAAAATGTTATTCAATTCCTTCTAAATTAATCTATAAATTTAATGCTTCATATATGAATACAGTTTTTTAAGAGTAGGAAAGTTATTCTAAATTTCTTAGGGAAATATTAAAATGGGAGAATAATAAATACAGCTGTGAAGGGATAAGGAATAAATCAAGGGTCAAGGGCTATGAGATTTTATGATATTACAATGATTAAACCCATGTAGTTCCATGACTTCAGAGCATTAATAGAGAATAAAGTCTGATGGAAAAGAAAAAGTAAAAAAATAATAATAATGTGTTCAAATACACATGAAAATTCAGTATTTAATAAGTACAACATTTAAATTAGTATTTTCAGTACATAGAATTGAGGTAAATTATTTAGATATTTGGAAATATAATTTAGTGGCCCTCTATTTAAATTGTTATTTTAAAAAATTCCAAATAAAACAATTACAGAAACTAAGCTGTAAAACTATGCAAAGAAAATATGAAAGACTAATACAATGTTGCTGTATCAATTGCAAAATTTCTCAATGGCAGAAATTTTATATTGTAAGCAAAGTTCAAAAAGGAAAATATTCCTAGTATATAAGGGTATATTTTATATTAAGAATGTTATTAAAATATAACATCTTTAATATATAAAGTACTGTTTTATAAATCAATAATAAAAATAGCAGAACTACAATAGAAAAATATATAACATATATGACCAGAAAAGACAGGTAGTCGATATACAAGTAAAATATTGATCAACGTCACTCCCACTGAAAAATGTAAAATGAACAAAATGAGATCATTTTTCACTTGAAAGATTGGGAACAAACAAAAATATTTAATAATTTATAGTATAATTAACAATAGTTAAAGAAACCAGTGATTCCATATACTATTAGAGGGAGTATAAATTGGTATAACCTCATTGGATACCAATATGTGTTTTTGTTTTGTTTTCTACAAAATAAAATGTATATTCAGGAATTTTAACCCAGGAATTTTATGTCAAGGAATTAATGCAACACTCTCACTAATGAACACTGAAATACATGTATTAATATATTCTTTACAAAATGGCCTAAAATCTTTTTTTTTCTTTAAATATGAAGTGACCTAAAGCCAAAAAGCAAGGGAATGGAAAAATAAATTATGAAATAACCATTCAATAGAACACTAGAAATTACAGGGAATGGGATTAGTGCTCTGTGTGCTGACAAGGAAAAATTCCCAAGAAGTATATTCTCAAATTTCAAAAAAAAAAAAAAAAAAAAGGAAAGAATAGCAAGGCAAATTGTAGAATAGCATATAGAGTGTTTATGTTTCTACCTTTGTTTTAAGTGAATTCTCAAGTTTTTTTTTTTTTTTTAATATAGTGTTTTGATTCTCTAGTGTAATTCTAGCAGAAAATACCACAAATATATAATTTTAACAAACAGGGATTTATTCTCTTACAGTTTAGGAGGCTAAAAAGTCCAAGTTCAAAGTGCCAGCTCTAGAGACTGGGTGAAAGAAAGCTCCTCGACCTTGGGCTTCAGATCTACCCCTTGTACCCATCCCACTGAAGCTAGAGCCTTCTCTGAACTCAGGCAGCGGTTGGCTGATGAAGCTAACAAACCCAAAGTTGACAAGTAAAATGGCGCAGTCTGAAAATTATCAAGCAATATGGCAGGCCATTACTTCAAGTCCATTAACAGGCCCAAGATTAGCAGACAACATGGTAGCCCATTGAGATGAAGACTTAGCCAAAGGCAGGATCCAGAAGTGCCGAAAGCTCAGAGACTTTTTTCAAAGCTCTCTTCTTGTGTACTGAAAGCAAACCACATCCCCAAGACAGTTACTCAACTGTTTCAGTAGATTCCACCATGGAGCTGATTATCAGTCTCATGATGGGGAATAACTACATATAGCTGCCCACACACTCAAAAGCAGGCCCAGCCAAGTTGACACACAACTTTTACTACCACGTATAGCTAATATTTATTTTGTTGTTGTTGTTGTTATGTGTCGTCGAGTCGGCCCCGACTCATAGCGACCCCTCCTTGGGTTTCCGAGGCAGTATCACTACGGAAGTAAGATTGCCCAACCTTCCTTCTGAGGAGTGGCTGGTGGGTTTGAACTGCCAGCCTTCTGGTTAGCAGTCAAGTGCCTTAGGCACCATGCTACCAGAGCTCCCAATATTTATTTAGTGCTCCCTATTAGAAGCTCTGATAGCATAGTGCCTAAGGCACTTGACTGCTCACCAGAAGGATGGCGGTTCAAACCCACCAGCCACTCCTTGGAAGGATGGTTGGGCAATCCTACTTCCATAGTGATACTGCCTTGGAAACCCAAGGAGGGGTCGCTATGAGTCAGGGCCAACTCGACGGCAAACAACATTAGTTAAGTGGACTCCCCAGGTGGCATAGTTAAATGCTTGACTATTATTGAAAGTTTGACAGTTCAAACTTACCCACAGGCTTCCAGAAGACAGGCCTGGCAATCTGCTTCCAAAACCTCACAGTCCTGAAAATCCTATGAAACGTTTCTATTCTAACATACTTGGGGTCACCACGAGTTAAAATCTAGTCAATGGCAGCAAATAACATGAGTTAACTATGTGTGTCTTAAGAATATTGTCAAGATAGAATGAGTTAATGTACATAACAACCTACGAGATATGGTCTTGTTATCTACTGCTGGATTACCACACACTGTGACATTTGGTGGTTTAAAGCAACAATAATCCATTCATTCCCAGAATTCTGCAGGCTGTCTGGATAAGTCTTCTACTGTTCCTGTCTGAGCTCACTCATGTAGCTGGATTCAGCTGAAGAGATGGCTGGGGGCTGTGTGCAGCTGAAAGTATTGGATTGGCTTGGGCTCTCCCTGAAACCTGGGCTGCTTCTTCATGTACTTCTCCACATTATGGTGATCTCTGGACAATATTCTAAGGGGAAAGTCCCAGTGTGCAACAATTTATCAAACTTCTGCATGTATCACATTTGCAAGTCATAGAGAAAGCTAGTATATAAATGAGTAAAGAATAGTCTGTTTATTGCACCTAAATTATTTATTTCATAGAAAGCATAAGGTCTTTAGCCCAAAAAGTCCATTGATGCCAAACTCAAATTTGAACATATCCAACCGTTTTTGAAAAATAGCCCAAACAAGCAGATTTTCAGCCACTTAGTATCTGATTGCTTTACTTACCCCATGAAACTTCCTTTAATGTCTGGTAGCATATGTCCCCTTTAAAGCATTGAGGTGGAGAAATATGTTTCTTGCATGGATTAAAGAAGTTTGTGACTTGCTTTGGTCAGTGAGATGCTCACATGCATGACATAAATCAAAAAAACTAAACCAAATACATTGCCATCAAGTTGATTCTGACTCATGGCTACCCTGTAGGACAGAGAACTGTCCTATAGGGTTTCCAAGCTCTGGTGGCATAGTGTCTAAGGCATTTGACTGCTAATCAGATGGTTGGTGGTTCAGAGCCCCCAGCCACTCCACAGAAAGAAGACTGGGCAATCTACTTCTGTAAAGATCTATTGTCTCATAAACCCAAATGGGGTCACTATGAGTTGGAATTGACACGATGGCAGGGAGTTAAGGTGTGTGTTTTTTTGTTTTGTTTTGTTTTGTTTTTTTAATTTTATGGATGCAGACTGTCAAATCTTTCTTCTGAGGAAAAACTTGTGGTTTTGAACCACAGACCTTTTAGTTAGCAACCAAGGACTTGAACCACTGCATCACCAGGACTCCTACATTACAAGAGCAGAGACCTTAAATGTGCTATTGTGGTCTATTTTGATTTTTTTTCTAGTGAACTGTCATGAGCAGAATATGCCTGGGTAGCTGCTTCTTCCTAAATGTGGTACCTAGAATAACTCATGGGATGCCTGAATTCAACCCAAATTTTGAATTTAAGCCCAGCTGAATCACAAACTGAAACTGAGCCAGGCTTCTGAGCTTATTGTGGGTCATCCAAACTAGAGTTGGTTTACTAAAACAAATAAACAAACAAACAAAAAAGCACATTCACTGTCGGTCGTCTAGTAGATTCCAACTCATAGTGACACATCCTTGGTTTTCTGAGGCAGTATCTCTACAGAAGTAGATTGCCCAGTCTTCCTTCTGAGAAGTGGCTGGTGGATTTGAAATGCCAGCCTTCTGGTTAGCAGTCAAATGCCTTAGGCACTATGCCACCAGAGCTCCTATAGTTGGTCTACAGCCTCATATGAGTGTGGTGCAATAAATTATGTAATATGGGCCCTCGAAGGGCTCAGAAGGCTAGCAGTTCAAACCCACTGGCTACTCCTCAGAAGGAAGATTGGGCAAATTCTGTAGAGATACTGCCTTGGAAACCCAAGCAGGAAGCAACTATGAGTCAGATCTAACTCAACAGCAGTGAGTTTTTGATGGGCCCTCTGCCCATGGTATTTGAGACTCCCACACAAAGTGTGGGTGGGCCTATGCACATAAGGTACTTGTGGCCCAACAAGGAGATTGGACAGCTTGCTAATAATGCAAATAAGGTATCTAATAGGAGTGGTATGCAAATAAGGTGTATGGAATTTTAAGGAGGGGATTGATTAGTTTTTCTATCTCACTAGGTTTGAAATGAGAAAGGGGACCTCACTACCACCAAGAAGAAGAGGTGAGAATGTAGCACATTCTTTGGACCTGGGGTCCCTGTGCTGAGAACCTCTTATATCCAAGAGACAGAGAGAGGAAGCTGTATCACCAGAGATGGTGCAAAACAATGAGAAGCTGTGGCAGAGAAACGGCAGCAACAGAACCAGACCAACACGGGATGGCATAAGGAGATTCTCGACCAGTGGAGTGAGAGAACTGAGCACCTTTAGGCAGGAGGTTTGCTGGCAGAGTGGAGTACCTCTAGACACTTATCAATGGAGCTAAAGAGCTTTGAAATGCTTGCCAGAGAAGGGCAGAGAATGAGCTGACCCAAAAAGCATACGGAAACAAAGGCCTAGAAGTGGAGGGCCAGGGTGAGCTCTGACTGCAAGCACAGCTGAGAAGAAACTGTCCTAAAGGAAGAACTGTGTCTTAAATCTTTCTAAATCCTGAATTGTAATCTGTTACTTTCCTAATAAACTCCATAATGGTGAGTATTGCCTGTGAGTTCTATGTGGCCATTGCAATAAATTATTAAACTCAGCAGAGAAGTAGAGAGTGCCAAGGGATGGTTGCTTTTTGGATTGGTAATAAGGTGGAGAGAGAAATTATGTCTGACCTCCATTTAACATGAATCAGCCTTGGGCTGATACTGATGGTGATTCTCCTCCTCATGGAGTTAGAGGAGCTCAGACTCTGTCCCTGTCCTGCAATTCTTACAATGAGAATGCCCGTTTATTGGAAAGTTACTTAATTGGGGGATTGTTTGTGACCCAGTATTTGTACAACAATAATTGAATAATATGTTACAATTATTTCAGTTCCTCTGACTTTCTCATTTCTTCTCTAGGATTTTCTACAGATCATACATACTTTTGTCTCAGTCATTGTCCTCTTTACCATCCCTCCTGATTTGCATATCCTTTACTTACACTCATGGTCTCAAATACTTTGTCTCAGGCTTTCTGGCTCCCAGATCTGGACAGTGTACCCTCCTATGTTCTCCATCATTGTGGTGTGCTGCTCCTAATAGAGTGCTCTTGATCCATTATAATTGCAAACTTAATTTTCTTTCTCTCCCACAACTGTAAACTCTCTGAGAGCAGGAAATACATCTCCATAGTTCATTTTGGAGACCAAGTGATTAGCATCGTGCTGCCATATTTTGGGACTGTTGAAATAATCCCATTTAAGATATCAGTATTTCAATATATGAGCTTGTTTATGCTCCATGATGTCTTTGTTCTCTGAGGTTAAAGTCAGGTTTACAGCATCTAATACAGAGCAGAGCTGTTTACACTTAAAAAGAAAGGAAAAAAAAAAAGAAGAAAAGTCATGCATCTGAATAATTTCAAACTGTGTCTTTTGCTTTCACATGAGCTGGGAAGGAGGAGAGTTATCAGCTGCCTAGTAAATAAGATAGCACGCTGGTAGTGTTTGAGATACTCATAATTCATGACTGTTGAGAGGTGTGTTTTAAGCCATGAAGTTCATGGACACAAGAGTTAATTTAATTTCTGTCAAAAGAATGTAAGATGAGAATACCTTGTCCAGGAAAACAGATGGTGACACCTCTGGAAGAGGCAACAATGGATTAAAATATCCTGTTTGGTTGATAGAAGCTTCACTTTAGATGTTAATTCTCTCACTGGAACTTGCATTGCCACATGATTACATGATATATCAAAGCACCTTGGACATTTTCTCTGCTCCAATTTTAGAGCTGATCTTTGCATTGAATTTCTTTCTCTTCTATCACTTCATGCAGTTGTACATAGGAAACATGAAATAATGCCAGTGACCAAGAAAAGTTAAATTGCCTGTATTTGGGAAAAAAAGGTGAGTGTTACAAAAGATAACGATAGAGGAGCTATGCAAAATTAAGGTCTAAAGAGAGAGGACAACTGAAAGCTGTGCATGGTCTTGAACTATTTCCTATTCAAAAAAAAAAAAAAAAAAGTTCCATGAAGGATATTATTGGTAGGATTATTGAAACTGGAGGAGATGTAATGAAGGGCATATGGAAATATTATCACTGATGTTAAGTATCCTGAATTTGATAACTGTTTAGTAGTTATGTTAAAAAAAACAAAACTGCCCTTGATTTTAGAAAATATGTATTAATGTATTTAGGAATATATACAACCTACTTTGAAACAGTTCAGGAACCAAATGTATCAGAGAGAATGATAAAACAAATGTAGCAACATAGTAATAAAAATGGATGAATACTGGTAGAGAGTGAATGAATGTTCTTTGTACTATTCTTGTAATTTTTCTTTGTGTTTGTAATTGTTACAAAATTTTTAAATGTTGAAACAAAAGCTTAAACAAATGGTCTTGTTAATAAATCTCACATGAATAATTGTAATGGGCTTCCTATCTTTAGAAATCTCTGGACCACGAGGGATACTAAATTCTATATTTGTATACAATGCCAGTCTCTGAGGACCCATGTCAAGATCTTCCATGACCACCTTCACATTTGCTCCATTCTCAGCCATGCTGATTAATGTCAATGTGGGATTGTTTGTGACCTAGTATTTGTATAGCAATAATTGAATAATACATTACAGTTATTTCAGTTCCTCTGATTTTCTCATTTCTTCCCTAGGATTTTACACAGACTGACTAACTCAATAATGTATCTTCTATTGGCTATCTTCTCTTCCCTCTCTGTTTCCCACTTCCTCATTTGTGCCTCAAGAGATCAATTCCAAAAGAATGAGTGATCTCTGCAGGAAATTTGTTATGGATCTCAGAGTTTATGTTGGTATCACAGAAATTAGATCTGGAAAGGCAGTGCATCCACACTCTGGTTGGGGAGGCAGTTGAAGTCTCAGTTGAACTAAAGCAGGGTGCACTGTTTCTACTTACCAGTTGCTATCAAGTTGACTGACTCATGATGACCTGATTCATGGTGACCCATGTGTGTCAGCATAGAACTGTGCTTCATGGGCTTTTTGATGGCTGATATTTCAGAAGTAGATTGCCAGGCCTTTCTTCCAAGGCTCCTCTGGGTGAATTTGAACCTCCAACCTTTTGGTTAGAAGATAAGTGTTAACTGTTTGCACCACCCAGATCTCATGTTTTTACTTGAAGTGGGTGGATATTTAGAGGTATCTTGGAAGCAATGAAGGAGTCTTCGTGGCACAGCGGTTAAAGCATACAGCTTCTAACTAAAAGCTCAGTGATTCAAACCCTCCAGCTGCTCTGCAGAAGAAAGATGAGGCAGTCTGCTTCCATAAGGATTTACAGCCTTAGAAACCTCATGGGGTAGTTCTAATCTGCACGATAGAGTTACTATGAATAGGAATTGACTCAATGGTACTGGGTTTAATTTTTGGTTTGGGGTAATGAGATGATAAAAGGAATAAAGCCCCTGAGTTCATACATCAAGCTAGATATTATTTCCTGTGCTTGGATATTGCTACAATTTTCAGGAAAAAAAAAAAGAGCAGTTTCAGCATGTGAAACTGCAAGAAGCAAAGTGAAACTATTGGAAACAGAGTTAACATTGCAGAGGTAATTTCATAAAAAGAAACCACTAGAATAAAACATCATACCTAAATGAACAATTAAAATATAATAAATTTGGCTTTCATTTTTTATATAAGTAAACAACTCCACCAAATAAGATGCCCAAAACCACATACAAATCTGTTTGTGAGTAATTTACTTTTTTGGGTTATAGATGTGAAAAAATTCTTTCTCTCTCAACCTTAACTGTTTACTTTCTCTAGAGTCATTCTCTGAAAAAATGAAAATTTTCCATTATTGTGCTCAGACTGTAATTTTGGGAGCAAATTATATATTAATATAAAGTAAAACTTCTATATTTCCTTCATATATCATTATTTTTATTTTTATTTGAGAAGAGTGATTTATTTGTTCATTAAATATTTATTAAATATCTATTCTAGTAAATATGTCAGTGCCAGAGCCCTTCTGCTTTCCCTGGATGTCATCTGCAGCTTTCTTAAATAATTCCAACTCTAAGCATCTGGGATCTTCTGCCTAAAGGTGTGGGGGTGAGGAAAAAGCCAGGAGTGACCAGGTGTTCATGGTTACAATGAGAAATATAAATTGATAGATGTGTTAGGCTGGGTTCTCTAGAGAAGCAAAACCAGTAAAACATATATATAGAGAGAGGGAGAAATTTACCTTAGGAAAATGGCTCACACACTTACAGAAGCTGGCAAGTCCCAAATTCGTGCTTCAAACATCAAGCTGGAGGCTTTTCCAGACTCACACAGCTGCAGGGTCTGACAAGCTCAAGGTTGGCACGTGATATACTGGCTGTTGACTCCGACAGATGACAAATCCAAGATCACCAGGCTGAATGGTGGGTTGTTTATTCACAGACAGTTGTAGGCAGCACAACAGGATTCAGATCCACAGAAGAGTCTGTCTTTTTCCAGGATGTCCATATATATATTGGAAGTAGGCCACACCCATAGGGAAACTCCCTTACAATGGATTGGCTGCTCAAAACATATACTTCTGATTTCATCATGGGAATAACCACATCACAACTGCTTAAGCCATTTAGGGTTGTGGTCCAGCTAAGTTGACAAACCCCAATTAGCACAGTAGATAAATACCCAACCTTCCCATCGCTCAGTGAAATTAATCTAAAGTGGACTTCACACAGTCACTAAGAGTTCCCCGGTGGAATTAAATTCCAGTCACCCACAGTGCTGACTAACTCAGTAATGTATCTTTTATTGGCTATCTTCTCTTCCCTCTGTTTCCCACTTCCTCACTTGTGCATCCAGAGATCAATTCCAAAGGAATTAGTGATTTTTCTTTTGGTCAATTTATTTTATTTTATTCTTTTATTGTGATAAATACACACAGCCCTGGTTTATGAACGGCATCAGTTCCTAAATGTGTCTTTAAGTTGAATTTGTAAGTTGGAATAGGTGAATACAGTTCTTTAGCCTTACTTTTAGTGCAAGAAAAGCCTTGAAGCCTTTTAAATGATTTAAAAGCTGCACATAAAGCAAATGAAGGTGATTGTGATGAAAAGTTTATTGTGAGGAGGGGTTGGTTCAATCATTTCAAAGTGAGAGCAAATTTACATAACATTAAAGGGCAAGTGTGGGTTGTCTGTAAGTTGGACATTAGTAACCTTAGGACTTAGTGCATATATGCTTTTTCATCATTCTTCACCTGTACATTTCAGTGATATTATTTATGTTGTTCAACCATTACTATTATCCATTTCCAAATTTTCTCATCACTCTTAAAACAAGGTCAGAATCCCCTAAGCAATGAGTTTACCTTTTCACCTCTCACTTGCCCCTGGTAACCACTAATAAATTTTGGTCTCTATACACTTGACCAATAAGCAACATCATGATAAATGGAAAAAAGATTGAAGTTGTCAGGGATTTCATTTTACTTGGATCCACAATGAATACACATGCAAGCAGCAGTCGAGAAATCAGATGTCTTACTGCACTGGGCAAATCTTCTGCAGAAGACTCCTTTAAAGTGTTAAGAAGCAAACGTGTCACTTCAAAAACTAAGGTGTATCTAACCCATGCCATAGTATTTTCAATCATCTCATAAGCATGTGAAAGTTGGACAAAGAATAAGAAAGTCTGAAGAAGGCTTGATGAGTTTGAATTATGGTGTTGGTGAAGAATACTGAAAATAACATGGATTGCCAGAACAAACACATCTGTCCTGGAAGAAGTGCAGCCAGAATGCTTCTTGGAAGTGAAAATGGCCAGATTTTGTCTCAGCTACTTTGCCCATGTTGTCAGAGGTACCATTCCCTGGAGACGAATATCATGCTTGGTAAAGTTGAAGGTCAGAGAAAAAGGAAAAGGCCCTCAACAAGATGGAATGACACAGTGGCTGCAACCATGAGCTCAAGGATAGCAAGAATTCTGAGTATGTCACACAACCAGGCAGTCTTTTGTTCTGTTATACATTGGGTCCCTATGTTGTTGTTGTTGTTATGTGCTGTCGAGTCAGCCCTGACTCAGAGCGACCCCTCCTTGGGTTTCC
>NW_006921895.1:3890536-3891421 GCF_000298275.1 Orycteropus afer afer
TGTTATGTGCTGTTGAGTCAGACCCAACTCATAACGACCCCTCCTTGGCTTTCCGAGGCAGTATCATTATGGAAGTAGATTGCCCCATCTTCCTTCTGAGAAGTGGCTGGTGGGTTTGAACCACCAGCCTTCTGGTTAGCAGTCAAGTGCCTTAGGCACTACGCTACCAGAGCTCCCGACCAAAAGAGTAGTGATGAAATATAGCCGTTCAGGCCTCCAAGGAGCATTCTGGCTGTACATCCAGGACAGATTTGTTCATTCTTCTGGCAGTCCATGGTATTCTCACTATCCACTGCCAACACAATTCAAAGGCATCAGCTTTTCTTTGATCTTCCTTTTTCATTGTCCAGCTTTCAAATGCATCTGAGGCTATTGAAAATACTTAGGTGCACCTAAGTCTTCAAAGTGATGTCTTTGCTCTTCAACATTTTAAAAGAGTCCTTTGCAGGAGATTTTTCTAATGCAATATGATGACTGATTTCTTTATTTTTTTTCTTTTCTTTTTTTAAAATGTGATTTGGGTGAAAATTTACAGAGCAAATTCACTTTCCGTACAGCAATTCACAAACATTTTGTTTCATGACATTGACCACAATTTACCACAATGCAGCAGCTCCCCTCCGACTTCCTCCCCACAGTTACCTCTTCCCTGTGTCCATCCCTCCGGGCACTCCCCCCCCACCACCACCACCGAGCTATCTTCCTGTGCATAAGCAGCCCTTCCTTCTCCCATGATTGCGCTCTCCAAGGAGTGCATCTACCTCAGGTAAATGTTCAACTCATATGCCTGTCTTTTGTTTGGCTGAAAGCCACAGGTGTGGGTTCAATTCCAGACCTGAAGGGCAGCTAGGGGCTATAATCTCAGTGGTTCCACCAGGCTCTATC
>NW_006921895.1:3900439-3901626 GCF_000298275.1 Orycteropus afer afer
ATTTTTGCTCTTTCTTCTTTTTTGATGTGTGCAGTTATTACTATAAATTGGTCTCTGATCACTGCTTTTACTGTGTCCCAAAGATTTGGTATGTTGTGTTTTCATTCTCATTTGATTCAAGGAATTTTTGAATTTCAATTTTGATTTATTCTCTTACCAGTTTTTCTCAAGGAGGATATTGTTCAGTTTCCATGTGTTTACTCTTTTTCTGTTGATCTTCCTGTTGTTGATTTCTAATTTGATAGCATTATGATTTGAGAAGATGCTTTGCAGTATTTCAATGTTTTTAAATTTATGAAGGCTTGTTTTATGGCCTAACATATCATGGAAAATGTTCCATGTGACTGGAGAAGAATGTATATTGTGCTGCTTTTGGGTGAAGTGCTCTGTAGATATCTATAATGTCAAGTTGGTGGATTATATTTTTTAGCTCTTCTGCACCTTTGTTGAGTTTCTTTTCCGTTGTTTTATCTTTCAATGAAAGTGGTGTATTAAAGTCTCCCACTATGACTGTGGAGTCATCTTTATGGCTTTTCAACTCTTTTAAAGTCTGATTTGTGTATTTTGGGGCTCTTTCATTGGGTCCATATTTATTTATTATGATTATATCTTCATGATCAATTGATCCTTTAATCATTATACAATGTCCTTCCTTGTCTCATATGGTTGTTTTTGTCTTAAAGTCAATTTGATGAGAAATTAATTTTGCACTCCTGCTCTCTTACGGTTGCCATTTGCTTGATATATCTTTTTCCAACCTTTGATTTTTAGTCTATTTTTGTCATTATCTCTAAGGTGTGTCTCTTGTAAGCAGCATATTGATGGATTTTATTTTTTTATCCAATCTGCAACTCTCCGTGTCTTGAGTGGTACATTTAATCCATTAACATTCGGTGTAATTATTGACAGGTATGAATTTGTTGCTGTCATTTTGGTATGTGTTTTTTCATGGTGTCCCTGGTTTCTTTGTTCCATATTATTTTCTGTGATGAGCTCATTATGTTTATGAATTGTGTTATGATTTCCTTTGTTGCTGTTGTTTTAGTATTTGCTGAATATTTGTGCTTGTCCTCTTTTTTATTGTGATGTGAAGGTTTACCATTTTTCTTTGAGGTTACTCTATGATTTATAATTTTCCTCCCAAGTTTAGAACAGTCTGTTCTATCTTGCAACCCTCTTAACTTCCT
>NW_006921895.1:3903034-3904158 GCF_000298275.1 Orycteropus afer afer
AGGAAAATAAAATAATAAACAAACAAACATATGTATACACACAGACACACACACACACACACACACATACAACCAGGAACAGAGAAAAGAAAAAAAAAAAAGTTGAGAATTAGGACCTGAGAGGGGAAGAATAAAGAATAATAGTAAAAAGGACAAAAGTATTAATTATAATAATAGTTTTGAAAAGACAAAAACAAGCAAACTGAAAACCAGAAAATGAGAAAAAGAAAAAAATCAGGGGAGGGCCGGGCAGGGCACCCAGGCTTTGTCAGAGCATACAGACTGGGATGGAGCTGCTGTTGGCCCAGAAGCTGGGTGGGAGTGTGGGATGGCTGCACTTCTGTTCACCAAGCAGGTGTGGGGTATAAGAGTAACAAGAGGAATGTTGCATCTTTTCAGTTGTCCAGGTCTGGAGTGTCCTTGGGGTTACTGGCAAGTGGAACCTGTTCTTAAGCCCCTGGACTCTGGGAGAGTCCTGTCTCTTACATATTCAAAATGGTTAAGCCACTTGTAAACATTCAAAATGGCTGCATCCTCTGGACAGGCAAAAGTCCACAGTTCAGCTTGCCTTCCTCTTTGCTTCTGCTTCTCCATTTATTCCCCAGTCACCAGAGCAGTTCTCCGTTTAGTCCCTGGATAGCAGAGCTGATTTTTAGGTTAATTCGTAGGTCCTACCACCACTCGGCACTCTCCAAACTGTCTGTGTTGTCAGGATCACTCAGGATTGCTGCCATACTGCAGCTCCATATGTCTTCTTTTTTGGTATTTTCCTGCAAATTCTTGTGCTAGTTGGGGTTTAGTCCACTTGTATATCCTTCCCTTAAAGGCTCAGGTGTCCAGGATTATCTTCTGCATCTGTGTTAATTGGTTCTACTTTTCTTTGTTGAAGAGGGTCTGTGCAGTCTTTCTGCCTAGTCCACCATCTTGTCACAACTCCTGATGTCTGATTTCTCGACTACCACATCTATGGGTGTAGATTGTGGATCCAAGTAAAATGAAATCCCTGAAAACTTTAATCTTTTCTCCATTATTGTAATTTTGCTTATTGGTCCAGTTGTAAGGATTTTCATTTTCTTTATGTTGAGGTGTAATCCATACTGAAGATTGCAGTCAATGATCTTCAT
>NW_006921895.1:3904913-3931224 GCF_000298275.1 Orycteropus afer afer
TTTTTTTTTTTTTTTTAACCAATTCCTTCTATGTAGCTTGGATGGTGCAGCTGCCCATAGATGGATGGATTTACTGATAAGTCAATAAGAAAATTCAGAAAAAGATTACACCAGGAGTACCATGATGTAAAAGAAGCCCTGGTGGTGCAGTGGTTAAGTGCTTTGGTGCTAACCGAAAAGTCAGCAGTTAAAATTGACCAGCCACTCCAAGAAAGAAAAGAACTAGTGGTCTGCTTCCATAAAGATTTCAGCCTCAGAAACCTTATGGGACAGTTCTACTCTGTCTTATAAGGTCCCTAAGAGTCAGATTCAATTCAACACCAACAGGTTTGTGTTTATTATGGTGTAAATATATAAAACAGGATAATAGATAGAACATGGGTATGAAGAGTCTTTTGGAAGAAGGATTATTGGAGCAAAACTTAGAAAATAGGAATGAAGTAAGCTTTGTTTCAATCTTTGAGAAGAATTCCTGGTAGAGGACTCATTGCAGACAAAGTCCTAGAGCAGAAAGAAAGAGAGAATGGCAAGTCCGAAGAGCTGAAGGACAGTTGGCTTTTCTAGAGAGCCATAAATAAGGGAGAGAATGAATGTGGTCCTGTTCAGAATGATCAGTATGGTTGCTGGGCATGATGTAGTTCTTCTGGTCTCAGACTAGATGAGGCATGGTTCCTATGGGCTATTGTTGTTGTTGTTAGGTGCCGTCGAGTCTTTTCCAACTCATCACGACCCGATGCACAGCAGAACAAAATATAACCCGATCCCGTGCCAGCTCCACAATCCTTGCTATACTTGAGCCCATTGTTGCAGCCACAGTGTCAATCCATCTCATTGAAGGCCTTCTCCTCCTTCATTGACCTTCCACCTTACCAAGCATGACATCTTACTCCAGAGAATGGTTCCCTCTGACAACATGGCCAAAGTAGGTGAGACAAAGTCTGGCCATCCTCACTTCCAAAGAGCATCTCAGCTGCACTTCCTCCAGGACGATCTGTTAGTTCTTTTGGCAGTCCATGGTGCCTTCAGCATTCTTCACCAGTACCACAACTTAAAAGCATCAACTCTTCTTTGGTCTTCCTTATTCATTGTCCACCTCTCACATGCATACGAGGTGATTGGAAATATCATGACTTGTGTCAGGTGCACTTTAGTCCTCAAGGAGATATCCTTGCTCCTCAGCACTTGAAAGAGTTCCTTTGCAGCTGACCTGCCCAGTGCTGCACATCATCTAATATCCTGACTGCTGCTTCCATTGGCCTTGATTGTAGAAACAAGCAATGTGAATTCTTTGACAACCTCAATCTTTTCTCCATTTATCGTGATGCTGTTTATTGGTCCAGTTGTGAGGATTTTTGTCTTCTTTATATTGAGATGTAATCTATACTGCAGACTGTGTTCACAATCTTCATCAGTAAGTGCCTCAAGTCATCCTCACTTTCAGCAAGCAAAGTTGTATCATCAGCATATCACAGGTTGATAATGATTCTTCCTCTAATCCTGATGCCATGTTTTTCTTCATATAGTCCAGCTGTGGGCTATTAATCCTGTGAAATATTTTCTTCTTTAAATCTTGGTTTCCTATATTATCTTTTGCTCCGTATAAGTTGAGACCAACAGCTGTATCTTCAATGGCCTCGCACAAGCCTTTAAGACACCAGATGCTACTCACCAAACTAGAATGTGGAACATTATCTTTGTGAATTATGTTTAGCCTATTGCTCTGGTAGCATAGTGCCTAAGGCACTTGATTGCTAACAAGAAGGCTGGCAGTTCAAACCCACCAGCCACTCCTTGGAAGGAAGATTGGGCAATCTACTTCTGTAGTGATACTGCCTTGGAAACCAAAGGAGGGGTTGCTGTGAGTCAAGTCTGACTTGATGGCAAATAACAACAGCAACAACATTGACTAAGATGTCCCCAAAGATGGTAAAACTTTTTGATAAGCACAGTATTTAATTTTTAGGAGGTCCCAGTTATCTAATTCATCTTCTGTCATTCATGGATTTTTAGCTGTGCTTGAACATCTATTTATACTGAAAATTAGGATCTGTAGTTTTGTCTCAATATTATCTTCCAAGAACTTTATAGTTTTAGCTTTAACATTTAGGTCTTTGATCCATTTCAAGTTTTTTTTTTTTTTAATATGGTGTGATTTATGGATCTTCTTTCTTTTTTTTTGTGAATGGATATCCAATTTTGCCAGCATCTTTTATTAAAGAGACTGTTTCTTACCCATTAAATAGAATTTGACCCTTTGTTGAAGATCTGCTGCTCATAGATGGATGGATTGACTTTTAGTGTCTCAATCCTATTCCTTTGGTGTATTTGTCATTGAACCAGTACTAGACTGTTTTGATTACTGTGGCTGTATCTCACTGCTGTGGAGTTGGATCTGACTTATAGCGACCCCTCCTTGAGTTTCTGAGGTGATATCTCTATGGAAGTAGATTGCCCAATCTTCCTTCCAAGGAGTAGCTGGTGAGTTTCAACAGCCAGCCTTCTGGTTAGCAGTCAAATTCCTTAGGCACTATGTCATGACCTGGAAATGTGAGAACTCCTACTTTGTTCTCCTTCTTCAATATTGCTTTAGCTATTTTGGGTCACTTTCCTTTCTGTATAAAGTTGGAAATTGATTTTTTTTTATTTCATTACAGGACATTGTTGGTAATTGGATGGAGATTTCATTGTATCTATATATTCCTTTGGCTAGTATTGACATTTTCACAATGCTCAGTTTTCCAATCTATGGACATGTAATGTTTTTCTATTTATATAGATCTCCTTTGGTTTCTTACAGTAATGTTTTGTAGTTTTCCTTGTATATCTTCTCCATTTTGTTTATATTTATTCATAGGCATTTTATCCTTTTGGGGGCTATTATAAATTGTATTATCTTCTTGATTTCCTTTTTGGAATTCTCCTTGTTAGTGTAGTGGAACTCAACCAATTTTTTTTTTTTTTTTTTTTTTTTTTCTTGATCTTGTATCCTGTCACTTTGCTGAACTTTTATTGATAGTAACTTTCTTGTGGAATCTGTGGCATTTTCTGTTGATAGGATCAGACCATCTGAAAATAGGGACAGTTTTTGTTCTCTTTTTCTGAGTTAGATGCACTTTATTTCCCTTTCTTGACTTATGGCTCTAGCAAGGCTTGCAGTACTGTATTGAATTACGACAGTCACAATGGGCAATTCTTGTCATTCTCATTTTCACAGGAGACACTTTCAATAGCTCTCCATTGAGAATAATGTTACCTGTTGCTGACACTTTCTTATGTTAGCAATCTCACTACTTGGGTAGGTTTCCCACAAATCTGACATCTCCATTGACCTCCATGATTTTACACATGAGGTCATTGGGACTTTCAGAGTCCTCACCCTCAATCACTAAAGGTTCAGTGTTTAACACTATTAGGCACTGCTTTCCATGCTTGCCTCATGGACCACTCACTCTGGAGAGAATCTACCTTTTCGAAGTAACAAGACCACAAGAGGATACCAGGACATATTTATATTCATATTCAATCCCCAAACCTCAGGAAACCCACTACAAGAACTTCTGTAAACACTCACAACATGATTTACCTCACCTAGAAATTTTCTGAAGATTCTAAACCTCTATAAATATCCATCCTGAGGTGAGGTCAGTCTCCTTTTCTTATAGAACCCCTAGATTTTACAAGAGATTCTCTTCGACTGTCCCAATACTTGGTCTTAATGCTCGGGAGATTAAACTCTTCTTTTTGGCCATTTTGGAAGAAGTATAGCAGATGTATTGAGTAACCCTGCCTCATGCCCTCAACTATCACCATTCCAGCACAAACCCATAGCATCCTTTTTCTGACACCTGTTATTGTCCACTTGAGGGCTTTCTTTCAGACTCTTGGTGAAAAAAACAAAAAACAAAAAACAAGAGTTGTCACCCTTCAGAATTGTCCCTGGCAATTAAGGATAGAAATTGGTGTATAAGTATGTCAGACTCCACGTTCCTTGAGGAGACACCTCTGAGGGGTATTTTCAAAGACTTCTCAAGCAAACTAATATTCAATTGTTTTCAGTGATAACTTTTTCCATAACACTATTTATTGGGTTTCTTCCCTTTCCTATTTCACTTCTTCATTCCCCTATTGGCTATTTTTGGGATCACATCGCAAATAAACCACTTATACTCAAATTTGTCTCTCAAATTTAATTTAAGGGGAACCTAAACTGCAAACTACAAGGCTTCCTGTTATGCATCCTTACCCCTCTACATAAATAAATAAATAAAATAAAATAAAACAAAACAAGACTGATACAATCAAAAATTTCTACAACTTCACTATGCACATCTACCTGCCCCAAAAGCCAACAACTACTTCTATAAAAACTGGGAATACAGACAGACTTGCACCTCTTAAGAAACTCTGTGGAAAGATCTCTAATCTTTTTGTTGGCAGGACTTTGGCAACTATTTAGCAGGTGTTGTTTCACTATATGGTATCATGTTTCATTGGTCCTGCCCAACTTTGAGAATTATCTATGATTTAGGGTCGTCAGGAAATGTTTCAATCAAAGATATATTTACTTACATTTTTATATTCACATTTATATATTTTCATAAATATTTGATGTATATTTCAAGTGTTGTTGTTGTTGTTGTTATGTGCCGACAAGTCGGCCCCGACTCGTAGTGACCCCTCCTTGGGTTTCTGAGGCAGTATCACTACGGAAGTAGGATTGCCCAACCTTCCTTCTGAGGAGTGGCTAGTTTAGAATAAAATATCTGGTAGCTCTTCTACCTCAGAGAACAGACAAGTAGAGGTTCCAGCACCATTCATTTCTCCATCATATCATCCTTATCTTCCCACAGAGCATCTGGACTTCACCATGCCCAAAGTCTCTTCTAATAGAACATTTTACAAATTGATGGAAGTTATGGAATTCCTATCACAAGAGGGTAGATCATTGAAATACTCCTTCTATGTGACATTCTTGCAAGTTTCACTGAGTGGAGAGACTAGGGACAGGGGAACTAGATGTCCTCCATTCAGCTTATGACTCAGCAAAACCATACATTTGATACAAGAGCCACTCGGGCCAGTGGGGAGATGATCTGCTAAACATTTCTGATGTCAGAAATGGTTAAGACAAATGCTTCATGTGCCTTGACTTTCCCTATAGGAAGTCACAGTCTTAGTTTTAGACTTCATGAGGGGAAGGGGATCAAAGTGTCAGTGATGTGCATTGTACCTATTTAAAGACTTAGTTTAAGGAATTGTATTGGAAGGCAATGAGATTCATACTGAATCTTATTTGCAGGATCCTTTTTGTTCATTAGGACAAAAATAGCAATGATTGGGCTCTGTTATACATATTCTAAACATTAAAAGCCAATTAAATCTTTACCTGAAAGGCAAAGCCAAAAACACTATTGATGTAATTGGAGAAGCCCAGATAGGAACATCTGTTCATCTCAAAAATCAAGATTTTTCCTTTATTCTACACCCTCAATTTCATTCTCACAAATTGATTACTTCTCCCTGCCTGTGGAGAGTCTTGGCAGAAGGTCAAAATTTCTAACTCTCCAAGCTGTTCACATTCATAGTGATTTTTACAGCCAATCTTGTTGACACTAGGAATTATCCACAGGGACCTCACCTGTCCCTGGAACAATTGGTGTATCAGAGCAGTGCCCTGGAAGCTAAAATTCTTCCTGATTTTACCCTCACGTATGGATTTTATTTCAGCTGCCATACTTTTTCCAGAGGAAATTTCCAGTATTGATCTGCTTTGTAGCAAATAGCCTTGCTTCAGACTATGTATTTAAACAAAACAACCAAGCAACCATCCTGCTGAGGAGATAGAAAATGAGAAGTGAGAGTGACTCTTTTAACCAGAGAATATGGAGGCTATATTTTCACCTTTGGTTTTTGAGTGGCTCACTATGGCCATGCTAGAATCAAAATGTCTCATATATATCTAGACTTTGAGTTCAGATGAAACTCACTTGTAGATTTTCCACCCCAGCCTTGCAAATGCAGGCTCCAGTTCACAGAAATAGGTCAACTTGAATACTCTGATGAGGAAACAAACAGGTGTACAAAAAACTCATACTTCAGTTATCAATCAGATGAATAACTATTTAGGAAGGCAGTGGAGAAAAGGATCGTTTTCAACACTCTGTCCTTTTAACAGCAAGTTTGATATAAAATTTCTCCCCATTGGCTATGACTTTCACCCTTTCTGTTGACTTCTGTCATGAGTACTTGATCCCCTCACACAGGCCTCCTCAATCAGAACTTTCCATAGTTTCTCCTGGTGTTGGGTCTCAGTGTCCTATTTCTACTCCCTTCATGTCCTTAATTTAAAAATAAGGGATCCAAGATTGTTTTATTCCACCAAAGAGAAAGAACTACATGACCAATTTACATATTTTAAAGTGCTTCAGATTTATAAACTGTTTGGATTAAAGAATTCTCCCTCAAAAATGTCCCAAACCATTACTCCATTGACACTGATTGGGGGTGTATGAGGAATTGTGAGGTACTTATTTCTGTTTGCTAATACTGATGGGGCAATAAAAACATAGGGGTGACATTTACTTTAGTTAAAGGAATAAATTTTGAATTCTGTAAAAGCCTCAATTGTAACATGATAATAATTTTTTATCTGTTTTCCATAAGGAATAAAACCTACAAATCAGTACTTTAATCTTCTTTCTGTACTTGAAGCTTTACTGAAGTGCCTTCATACAACAAGTTTTCCATTAAGTTAGATGTTACTCTTTCACAGTACAACAGGGTTCATTGTAATGAACTTCATGATTAGCCACCACCCATCTGTCAGTGGGAAATTGTGTTTTGCTATGATGATGAATAGGTTTTCAGCAGAGTTTACAGACAAAGGCAAACTAGGAAGAAAGGCCTGGAAAACTGCTTCTAAAATTTCAGCCCGTAAAAATGCTAATGATCACAAGGTCCAATCCACAACAGACCAGGTGACAGGGATGGCTCAGGGTCAGGCTGTTCTGTAGTGTATAGGGAGGTCACTATGAATGGAGGGCTCACTGGAGGTCAGCTAACAACAACAACAACAACATCATCATCATCATCATCATCATCATCGTCATCATCATAAAGCCTTAGAATTCAAAGAGACATTGACTTTTTTAAAATTCACCTTCTGGTATACCAACCAAAATACCAGAGTCTTGACAAGTATAAAATCTTCTGAGAAGTAGGCCATTTCTGGTTTCCTCCCCAGAACTTTAAGGTGAGTTTCACTCTCCACTGCTCCACTGTGCTCTGTGTTTTTAAGACAAGAAAATAAATCATTAAAAGGTGCCTCCAGATGTCTGTGGATGAGATCTCAGTGTTTCAGGACTGAAGAGTTATAGAGAATCAGAATCAAGTTAATTCACTCTTTCTTCTAGTGTATAAAATAAGCCATCAATCAGTCCAAAAGCAATATTTGAAACTATATGCTATGTAAATACTAACTACTGGCAGTCAAGGAACTGCTTTTATGTGCCTCCTGCAAAAGGATTCAAGGTGAGCTAGTGTCATTGTGTGAATGGTGTGTGCAAGACTGCCACTAATAACTATGATTACATTCAAAAAAAAAACATCAGAAAATGACAGGATACATGCCACTGTGACTTGACATCATTGTATTCTACACTCTGTTCCCAGTACCCACTTATTTTTTAAGGAGTGCAGGTAAGAAAATCTATACTTCTCTATGGAACCCAACATAGTGTTAAAAGAATATATTTTGTTTGATAATATATATATGTTGTTTCCCAGATAGACACTGTCATTTTTTTTAAGTGATTAAACATTCCACACTCTTTTCTACTGCACCAATTCTTTTGGTTTAGTCATCTCTTGCAAATAAATATTATAAGTTGTAAACAAAATATGCAGCATTTTTGGTAGAATCTTGTCATTTTTTTCTTTGCTAAAGTACATGTCTTTATACTTTCCAGCTGGTAATAGTACATTTTGTACAAAGCTCTTGAAAAGAATGCACAAAAGTCATAAGCCCAGAGACTTCTGTCTGCTTATCTGTAAAATGAGTTGGGTTAACCTAGAATAAACTTTAAGAGAACTTTCAAATCTTACCATAGAAAAAATGGTCTTTAAGAAGACAAAGAGGTAATAAATTCTCCATCAAAAGGAATAACCGACATGTAATTGGAATTCCAGAACAGGAAGAGAAAAAGAAAGCCACAGAGAAAATTGTTGAACATTTGTTAGAAGAGAATTTTCCTCTTATGATGAAAAATTAGAACATATCCATTGAAGAAGTCCAGCAAACCCCAAATAGGATAGATCCCAAAAGAAAATCACCAAGGCATATCATCATCAAACTCACCAAAGCCAAAGACAAAGAAAGAATCCTGAAAGCAGCACAAGGAAAAGAAAAAGTTACCTACAAGGGGCAACCATTAAGACTAAGCTCTGATTTCTCAGAAGAAACCATGCAGGCGAGAAGACAATGGGATGGTATATATAAAACCTGAAAGAAAAAAAAAAAAAAAAAATCCAACCAAGAGGTATATACTCAGCAAAGTTGTCCCTCAAATATGATAGTGAAATTAGGACATTTCCTGATAAGCAGAAATTAAGGGAATTTGTTAAAACCAGACCAACCTTAAAAGATATGCTTAAGGGAGTCCTCTGCACAGACAACCAACAGCAACAAACAACAACTGATTGTTAATATACATGATGACATAACCCAGAAACCAAACCAGTTATGGAAGTATCAAAAGCAAATAAGCCTACAAGATTATAAACAGGGATCCAGAGATATCAATTGACAAATGAGGACAATTACAACCCAAAAAGAGGGGAAAAAAAACTGTGTCGTTACAGAATTTTAAATGGTAGGGAAGTGAAGACAACTGCAAGATAGAGTGGGCTGTTCTAAACTTGGGAAGGCAATTATAAATCACACAGGGTAATCTCAAAGAAAAATGGTAAACCTTCACATCAAAATAACAAAGAGGACCAGCACAAATATTTAACAAATACTAAAACAATAGTAAAGAAGAAAGTGATCATATGATTCATAAACAAAATTAGCTCAGCACAGAAAATTATATGTAATAGAGAAATCAACAACACTACAAAAAAGCACATAACAAAATGACAGGAACAAATTCATACTTGTCAATAATTACACTACTAAAACAGTAGAAAGAGAACCTACAGACTGGGAAAAAAATATTTGACAGCAACATATCTGACAAGGGACTTAACTCTAAAATTCATAGAAAACTCGAACACTTCAACAACAAAAAGATTAACAATCCAATTAAAAAATGGGCAAAATATGTGAATAGACACTTCACCAAAGAGGATATTCAGGTGGCCAGCAAATACATGAAGAAATGTTCAAGATCATTAGCCATCAAACCAAGAAAAACCCAAACCCATTGCCGTCAAGTTGGATCTGACTCATAGGGACCCATGCTTGGGTTTCCAAGTAGTTATCTCTACCGAAGTAGATTGCCCCACCTTCCTTCTGAGGAGTGGCTGGTGGGTTTGAACCACCAGCCTTTTGGTTAGTCATCAAATGCCTTAGGCATTATGTCACTATAGCCATCACAGAGATGCAAATCAAAACAACAATGAAATACCATCCCAGCACTAAGGGCAAAGTTCCACAACACAGAAAATAACAAATGTTGAAAGAATGTGGAGAGATTGGGACACTCATACACTGCTGGTGGGACTGTAAAATGATACAACCACTGTGGAAAGCAGTATAGCAATTCCTTAAAAGGCTGGAATTAGAAATACCTTTTGACACAGCAATCCCATTACTAGGTGTATATCCTAAAGACGTGACAGCCAGAACAAGAATACATATATGGACACCCATGTTCATTGCAACACTATTTACAATAAGAGAAAAATGCAAACAATCTATATGTCCATCAACAGAAGAATGTATAACCAGACTATGGTATGTACGCACAATAGAATGCTATGCAACACTAAAGAATAATGTAGAATCTGCCAAACACTGCATAATGTGGATGAACTTGGAGGACATTATGTTGAGTGAAATAAGTCAATCACAGAAGGACAAATATAGTATTAGTTCATTATAGTAAAAAGTCAAGGAAAGGTTTGTATATGAAAGGAAACTTTCTTTATTGGTGACTAGGGATGGGATGGGAGGGGAGAGAACACTGCAAAAAAAAAAAAAAAAAAAAAGCATTGACCCATGTCACTTTAGTTTTGTGTATTTCACTGTACTTAAATCATATTTTAATAGAATTTTTTTTAAGAGACTTTACCAAAAAAGTGAAAAGACAAGCTACCAACTGAGAGAATATTAACAAAAAAAAAAAAAAAAAAAAAAAAAAGCATATATGAATGAATATATCATGAGATATATTGGCTCACAGGACACAAAGGTAGCCTGTAGTGGTCAAAGAAGACCTCTTAGTGATGGTAACAATGGAACTGAGTTCTGAAGGAAGAGCAGAATTTGACGAGCAGAACACCAGGATGCTCCAGGAAGAGAATATAATAAATCCAAGGGACTCAAAGCCAAGACAAAGGGCAAAGGACAATAACAACAGATAGTTATAGGTGAGCCACTATATGCACACATTTGTGATTTAGAAAGACCACATTGGCTGTATTACATGGGAAATGAATAAAAAAAGGGTATTTTAAGTGTAGAAAAACAGTTTGTAGGTTATTTAAGTGATTCGACATGAGTGAGAGAGTTTGGCAGCAGAGGGTGAATTCTAGAGCTTGAAAGACATATTTTCAGGACTGGGTGAAGAATTAGATGGCAGAAATGAAGAAAAGGAGGGTGTAATTGTGGACATCATCAAAGTAGATTCAAAAATGGAAGAGATATCTGCTTTCCCATGGGGTTCCATTTTCTTACAAAACTGGATAAGTGACCCATCTATGGGCTAGCTTGGGTTTTAGAGCAGTGTAGAGAAGGTTAAAGTTAGATAACATGGGTCATGGTATGAAGAGTCGAAGGGAGAAACAGACATTCAGCAGCCCAATGGTAAATCATAACTAACTTCTGATGCAGGATTTGATGTTGAGTCCATTTGGATTCATCCATGTTGAAGGCAATGGGAAGACAGACAAAAGTAGGCAAGGTAAATATTCATTCCCTTACACTAGGGGTCCACCAAGCTCTGTCCTAGACTAAGGTAACAATATCAACACTATTTATTCACAAAGGTTCCTAGGTGATGCAAATGATTTGCACTAGACTAACTTAAAGGTTTATGGTTTGAATCCACCCAGGAGCACTGTGAAAGAAACGTCCTTGTGATCTGATATCATTAAGACTATAGCCAAGAAAAATCCAATGGACTAGTTCTACTCTGTAACATATGCTGTTAAAATTGATGAGAAAGCAACTAACAACAACAACAAAAGTTCTCAAGATGACGGGGACACTAGAAATGCCATTGTTCAATGCAAAGGTTTTTTTTTTTTTTTTCTTTCAGTTTGTTTAGTGAGATGATGGGCACCAGTTACAAAACTCAGACACATTTTGAGTTAGTTTTTGTGTAAAGTGTGAGGTATGGGTCCTGTTTCATCTTTCTGCATGGTGCATATCCAGTTTTGCCAGCAGCATTTATTAAAAAGTCTGTTTCTTCTCCACTTAGTGGACTGACCACTTATAGAAAATCAATTGTCCATAGATGGCTAGGCTTAATTTTCACTTCTCAATTATATCCCATGTGTCTATGTATGTATCATTGAACCAATATCCGAGTGTTTTGATTAGAGTGTCTGTACAGTACTCCACACTTAGTCTTAATCACATTATGGAAACCACCCAAAGTACTTCACTGTATCATAAGTAGAAATAGCTCCTAGAAAAATTTTCACAAGACAAATGTCTTCATCTTAAGTGAATAAGGTCTATGAGTGATAGAATATTTACTCAGCAGAGTGACAGGGAAAGTGGTGCACATTTCCCCAGAAAGTTCTAGCTATAGTATAGACTTCCAGTGTCATAGCAGTGATTGACATCCTAAGGGAAGGTTTTAGTGGAGGTTCATGTAAATGAGGTAAGAGCAGTGACTATTGCAGGGTTTCTAATCAACAAACTGATGTGCCAGTAATTAGGTTTCAACTAACTCGTTCCCATTCCAAGGATTAATTGGGGAAAAATACTCAGATTGTTGGTTAATAATAGAACGGTTATAGTTCCATAGTCATTTTCTTCCTGTTCATCAATTTGTTTGATTGCTTGTGTGGCAAACACTTGATCTTCTCTGTATGTGTTTAGCTATATGAGATTTTTTTTTCTTTAACAGTCATTTATTAATTAAACTAGAGATGTCTTCAAAGCACAATGGTAGCTCCTTATGGCCTGATGAAGACTGTTTTGAAAACTGGTACTTGACAGTGATGTTATAGCATTCTAGATAGAGGGGAGAATAATGTCTGTGTATGTTAGAAAAGACTCAAATTCTTGAAATAAATATTTGTTAAATATTCAGAACATAAAGTATTCTACTACTTACCCTCATTTAGACAAAATTTTCTACCTAGTCAGGTTGCAAATATGTCTGTCCACTCCCAATCCCACATACTTCATCTTTTCATATGCATACACATAACTTGTTGCCATCAAGTTGATTCCAGCTCATAGAGACCTTATAGGACAGCATAGAACTGCCCTTAGAGTTTCCAAGGCTGTAATCATTATGGATTACAATATAAGATTGCAATATCTTTCTCCCATGGATCAGCTGGTGGATTTGAACCACTGACCATCTAGTTAGCAATGGTGTTTGACTGCTACATTGCCAGGACTCCTTTTTCATGTGTGTAAAACCAAACCAAACTCACTGCCATCGAGTTGAATCCAACTCATAGTGACTCCTTCTTGGGTTTCTGAGGCAGTATCACTATGGAAGTAAAATGTCCAATCTTCTTTTCGAGGAGTGACTGGTGGGTTTGAACCACCAGCCTTCTGGTTGGCAGTCAAGTGTCTTAGGCATTATGCCACCAGAGCCTCCCTTTCTTGTGTATAATCCTGATGAATTTTACTTAATAGATTTTGCTTTCCTAGCTTTCTGGCACTTTATCCCCCAAAGAAATTTTAAGGAGTTCTTCCTTACTGGAATTGTATGACTTGGTCTGCTATGACTCCTAGTTGGATTGAGGACTATTTATGTGCCTGGTTCTGGGCTAATGGATACATATTATAGCAAGTGCAAGTCAAGTTTGTAGATGGTACAAGAAAATGTAGGAATTAAAATTATTCTTAGATTTATAGTCCAAAGCAGGGAATGTGAAGGAGAGAAATAGATGAATGTCAAACAGTAGAAAGTGAGAATGATGGTTTAAAGCAAGCAGTGGTTTTTGAATGAAGCATCTATCAGATTCAGCTGGAGAGCCTGACAAGGACATGTCCTAGGCCCATCTTAAGAGTCAGCTTCACTAGTTCTGGGCTGTGCCAGGAATTTGCCTTTTTAAGAGGTTCAAGGGATGCTGTTACTCTGGATCTTGAATACTTCACACATAACTAAATTAGAGGCTTCATAAAGACATTCAAATTACAAAACAAAAAGTTGTAAACAAAATAAAGGTCTGAAAAACACAATATGTATAGACCATATTACATCTATTAGCATCCTATTTGCAAATTCTGATTTAAAGAAAATTAGGCAGGGGAGTTATGAAAAACCAGGCAGCGAGCATAAAAAAAATTGTTATTTTGCACCTGCCTTCTCCTTTGGTTCTTTGGTTCTCAGGGAAGTCTCAGTTGAGATACTTAAGAGTGGCTACTACCAGGCACATATCAAAGAATAGACAAGGTTGAGGGAAAGGAATATTAACAAACTCTCTGAACTGCCCAGTATTTTTATAAGGCTGATATCAAGTCTTGCCAATAATTTATCATAAATTAAGAAGGAGCAGGGAAAATTTACCAAAGATAAATCTCAGAGGCATGAAGAAAGGGGATCAAAGGAGTCTATTTTTGCCTAGGAAATGTGGGGATAAAAAACTAAAACTGATATAATCACTTATTTGTTGAGAATTACCTCTGACTTCTTAAAGTCATAGTTGTCATATCTAATGTATGTTACGGACTTGGTACTACTCTACTGAGAACATTACCTAATTTAGTCCTTACAGTAACCAAATGATATATGACTACTATTTCAAATTTACAGAGGAGAGCACTGAGTTTTAAGGAGGTAAATAAATTTGCCTAAAATTTTTAAAAAAGATGATATGCTAAATAAATGATTTTAAAATCTTGGTGTGTTCTCTATCACATGTTGTTGTTATGTGCCGAGTCTAGCAATCCCTCCTTGGGTTTCCAAGGCAATATCACTACAGAAGTAGATTGTCCAACCTTCCTTCTGAGAAGTGGCTGGTGGATTTGAACCACCAGCCTTCTGGTTAGCCACTGAGTAATACTCCCCCTACTCCCTTCGTATGTTCATGATGATTTTGAGATTTCTTGACAGTACCTTTTTCATCTACCACATTTTCCATCTTCTAGCAATGTAACAGCCTGTAGAAGGTAAGTTAAACATGATAATCTCTATTAAATACATTGGAGAAGATGTACACATTAGCTGAAGTTCTTCTAGTCAAATCATGTTGTTGTCATTGCTATGAAGTTGACTTGAATGCGTGGTGATCCCACGCACAACAGAATGAAATATTATCTTGTCCTGCACCTTCTTCATAATCCTTAATATGCTCAAGTCAATTGTTACAACTGTGTATTTTGAGTGCCTTCAAAGCTAGGGGCCTCACCTTCTAGTGTGTCTTATTCTGGAAGCCCCACTGAAACCTGACCCCCATGATTGACCCTGCAGGTATTTGAAATACTGCGGATATAGTTTCCAGTGTTATAGCTGCATGCAAGCCACCACAGTAGGACAAAGTGACAGTCAGGTGGTAGAGTCAAGTAATAATTTGAGGGCAATTCTCCCAGAGTTAAAAATAGTACTAGAAGAGGAGCTAGTGCAGATTTTGGGTGCCTAATATTTTATGAAAACTTGTAGGGATTATGTGGCTAGTATATATCACTCTTATTCATGTTTTGTGAATATCGGTTTCATTGAAAATATTTATTTGTATACTCAGAGTAACATTTATCATTTAGGTTGTAGTTGATCACAGTAATATCAGACTTCACTGTCTGGAGGTGGGTGGGCCAGGGCATGTTCAGTAGTTTGATTAAGCCATCCAGGTCCCAGACTCTGTCTAACTTCCAGTACTCTTCCAGCCTATTAGGTTGACTTTCTAAACTATCTCCATGTGGTGGTAAGATGGCTGCTGCAGCTCATTCTTGTCCCTTGAGTAGTAAGAAAGAAGTGACCAAAAGGGGGCTTTTTGGGCTTTTTTTTTTTTTTTTTTTTTAATTCAGCAGACATTCTTTTTGGATGCCCTGTTACATTGCTAATTTCAGTGAAGCACTGGAAAGAGATAAAGGTTAATCAGGATTTACTCTAATCAACCAAGTTCTATTTCATAGGTTTGGGTATATAATTGAACCGGAAAAAAGTATTTGCATTTTGTTACCAGGATAAAAGGATGAATGGGTGTAGGTAAAAGCACCACTGTGTCTGCCTTCATCAATATCTACCCTCCCCCACCAGAATCAAGTCCTTCCCCACGTAACCTCCTTGGTTGAGTGCTGTGGAAAATACAAGTAGGGCAGTATTTGCCTTGTATGATTCCACAATGGAATCAAATTCAAGTGGTACTGCAGACATCAAACACAAGTGATGATGGAGGGGACCAAAGTTACAAATAAGAGAAAGTTAAAAAAAAAAATAAATAATAATAATAATAACCCTGCATATATTATAGAAAGAAAATTTCTCATCCCATCTTCTTAGATTTCATCTTGCAGAAAATGCTAATTCATGAGAAGGCTTTGATTTGTCAGATGAATATCTGATAGCAGAATCAGAGTGTGGGCAAACCACACATTTGCATTTGTTTTCATTTTAAGGGCTGCTCTACTACATGGGAGAAAGAATTTAATTTTATCTAGCCCTGAAAGTTATTGTGAGTGACTCACAATGAATGTTGCATCATTAGATATTAATAATAATTTTGTTAGAGTAGACCTGCAGGCCAGGTCTTTATTGGATTCCCTTCTGCTGCTATTCAAAGTTATTAAGAAAGTCAGCTTAAAATAAAAGCATGTTCATGAGTGATAGCTTCTGTGCCACACAGATTGTCTGTAATTCAGAGCACTTGGGTTTAATTTGCAATCACCCCTTCTATTGCTGTTGCATTCCAAATGCTTCTCTGGTTATAGGATTTAGAATCACTTTCTTATATACTTTTATTCTTCTTTTTATATACTTCTAAATAGGTTTTAAAATTCACGACTAAGCAAGTCATTTTTTGAATCTGTCTCTTTTGCTCCAATTAAAGAGCCCATTTCAGGCTCGTTTACCCTTCTAGCCAGATACTCACCTAACAGTACCTATTGTAATAATTCATTTAAAGCCTTATATAGTGCCTGACACATAATAAGTGCTAAAAATGCTAGTTATCATTTGTTGTTGTTGTTACGTACCCTCGAGTCAGACCTGACTCATAGCAACCCCTCCTTGGGTTTCCAAGGTGGTATCACTGCGAAAGTAGATTGCCCAACCTTCCTTCTGAGGAGCAGCTGGTGGGTTTGAACCACTAGCTTTCTAGTTAGCAGTCAAGTGCCTTAGGCATTATGCTACCAGAGTTCCTAGATTCCTGCTACCTCTAAAAATTTACTTAAATTCTTAAGAGGGTAAGTGTTCAGAAACTGGGGCCAGACTAGTTGGAACCTTATCCTGGCTCCACCTTGGTCAAATAATTCTGTCTTTGTATTTCAGCCTTCCCCTCTGTCCTCATTTTTATTTTTAGGGATTAGGTGAGGTAAAGTATCAAAGGGATTTAGATACATATGTGTTAGCTACTTACTGCAAGTAATTCCACTGTGTCTATTACTATCACTGCCACCGCTAATGAAGCTACTGCTAATACAGCTCTACTACATCACTCTTTGTTCTGTCAAACACATTTTTTCCCATCTATCTGCCAACTTATATTCTCCCTGTAGTTCAAAAGTCCTTACAATCTGTGTAAAAACTCACACCAAAACACGGTAGTGTAAGACAAGATTTTAATATGCTCATGGATTTTGTGGGTCACAAATTCAGATGGGCCACTCTGGTAACATTTCATCTCTGCACAGCTGGAAAACTCAAAGGCAGGCTGCATGTTGCATCAGATGAGGCAGCTCCAAAGTTGGGTACTGGAATATTCCAAGTTCACTAACTTTCATATCCAGAAACTGGACTTGGAAGACAAATCATTGAGATCTGGAACAGCTGGATGTCTTTGGGCATCTCTTTCCAAATATGTGATCTTTCCATAAGGTCTTTTCAGTATGGCTGCTTTAGGGAGCTTGGATATTTTTACGTGACAACTTGGGGATCCAAAGCCTTGTGTTCTAAGAGGAAGAAAGCAAGGCAAAAACTATGTTGCTTTTTATGATCTCATTTCAGAAGTTGAAGTCATACAGCATCACTTCAGTTATAGTCACAGGTCCATCCATTTGAACAGGAGGGAGCATGGAGCCCACATCTTGATGGCGAAGTATCAACATCTCATTGTAAAGATAGCATGCAGGATGGGAGACATTGGTGTGGACATCCTGGGAAAATAACATCTTTATGCCCTAATGAAATCCAACTTTTAATATGAAGAACAACGGCTCTTCCTCTTGCAGATCACCTTGTTTCTCTTACACAGTACAGTACTCTGTGAGAATGCAGTGCCTTTTAATGTTTTGTCTCTAAACCTTGTCCTTCTTCCAAGAAACAAGGTTTGTTTCTGGAGTGTGTCCTACAGTCCTGATTACAAAATTGAGAGCACAGGAGGATCTTACTACTTGTTATTTGTTTGAGGACAAGTTTCCTCTGCTTCATGACTCCTGGATATTCACTTTTGTGTTTCATAGTCACTACCTTAAATAGAACTCTGATTCTCCTCATTAGTAGATTTTAGCATTAGCCCTTGAGTGTCTAGTTTCCAGTAATTTCCTTTCTCTCATGTAATTCACATATTATTTTGACATTTTCATCGTGTTATTCCTGACTCCACAAATGTCCCCTATTGTCAATATACACAAACAAGATTTCTCACCCTTCTGCTAAGAGGACCCACTTCATCATTTGTCCCTTCTCATCAGCTTGATTTCTTGTTTTTTCCCCTATGAAAATTCTCCATAATCATATATTTTTAAATTATTCTAACTATAATTTCTTATCTGGTTCCTTCATCCACATTTTTAAAGCTCTTTGTCACTTTCAAACCTGACTCAAGGCTCTTATCTTTTTCTGGAACTTCTTTCGTTCATTTATTCTTTCACAGACTCTAGCAACACACACACACACACAAAGAATACTTACACAGTCATTTCATACGATTTTTTTAAATGTCTGAAATGTTTCATTGTAGCAGTGCTTAGGTTGCTTGTATATATTCAGTCTGCTCAGTGCAGTCATAAGATTCTTGATTTCCAGTGTATCTTTGTTCTTTTCATGCCATAAGCACCTAAGATCACATCCTACATTATGAATCAATGTTTTTACTGCCCAATGAATTCTATTGCCTGACAGAGAGTCTGGGTTATGGATAGGCAAAGTTAAAACAATAAAAGTGTCTAAATCAATTGATACAAATATTTTCCTAGAGGAGGGAACCAGATAACAATTTAGTTATAAACCTTTAAAAGAAAAATATGCAATAGCTGGAAATGTCATTAAAGGAAAAAAGAACTGCTGACATGTCTCAGAGAACTTGAGTGCTTGTCTCCCTCCCTATCCTTCATATTGACCTACTTGTGTGTGCTTGAAAGTGGCTAATGGTATGTACCTCCTCCTTGATCTTGTAGAGAAAATTGAGGTAAAATTTATGGGGAAAGGAGACATGATGGACCTTGAGAACAGTTGTGTAAAGATGTCCACTGAAATTGTGAGCGTGTCCTGACACTTGGCCATACACCCACTCAGGTCACTGGAATCACTCCCTCTTATTACTCTGTCTCAGGGCTGTTAGATTTATAGTATACTTTGGGGTAAAATCAGGGTGGTTTCCATGAAAATGGGTGTGATGGCTTTGGAAAGTGTGGATTTGGCTAGCCTGAAATATGTTCCCTAGAGTTAGTTCTCTTCCCTGTGTTTTTCTGGCAAGGGTGGTCCATGAGAGATATTTTTACAGGAGATTTCAAGGACAGAGGTGAAACTGCAGCCAACTTGCTTTTACTCTTTTAAGGTTGGTGCAGGTGTTTTTGTTCCTGACACACCTTGCTGTTAATTTGCTGGTTCATCTTGTTTCTGTGGGCAGCTGTTGGGCCGACAACTGCTCTAACCTCCCCTGAACCCTCTTCCACGTCCTCTGACTTCTGGGTCAGTTGTGTGTTTAAGTTTATGACAGAGAGTTCCTACTTCTGAAGGACACCTTCCCCACCAAGATAGAGGTAATAAGACTGACATGGGCTCTGGCCTACTCTTGACGGTTCTGGATTATCTTTGATCTCTTCAGTTCATATATATCTTCCCTTCCTGATAGCCTGTCAAGTTCCAGATAAAGCAAAAGAGCAGCCTTACATACATTGTTCAATGTGCTGTTTCATGAGCTGTTACAGGTCAAATCCTTGAAATAAATCCATGGACATAGATGAAATATAGCATAGTGCCTAAGGCATTTGACTGCTAACCAGAAGACTGGTGGTTCAAACCCACCAGCCACTCCTCGGAAGGAAGGTTGGGCAATCTACTTCTGTAGTGATACTGCCTCGGCAACCCAAGGAGGGGTTGCTATGGGTCGGGACCGACTCAACAGCACATAACAACAACAACAAAGTAGGTATGGAAATGAGTATGGTATGATACGATGCCTTGGTGGCACAGTGGTTAAAACACTTGTTTGCTAAATGAAACATCAGAGATTTCACCCCACCTGCTGCTCCATGAAGAAAGATATGGCAGTTTGTTCCTGTAAAGATATCAGCCTAGGAAATTCTATGGGGCAGTTGTGTTCCATCTTATGTTGTTGTTGTTGTTGTTATGTGCCACTAAGTCGTCTCCAACTCATAATGACATTATGTACAACAGAATGAAACACTGCCCAGTCCCGTGCCAGCCTCACGGTCCCTGCTATATTTGAGCCCACCATTGCAGCCACTGTGCCAGTCCATCTCTTTGAGGCCCTTCCCCTTTTTCATTGACCCTCCACTTTATCGATCATGATATCCTTCTCCAGAGAATCTCTGTCTTATAGATACGGATATGTCCTAGTGATTCTGCTTGTAGGGTTTTAAGTATTAATTTTCATTAAATGGAAAATATTTCAGGTTTCTAGAAAAATATATTATTTTTAGGAGAAAAGAGTATTTAAATTCTGGGAGTTGGGTCAAATTTTAAGGGCACTAGACTTCCAGTTCACAGGTTTTCTTTTCAAATAGGCTGTTTCTTTCTATCTGTATCTGTAAAGAAAAAAAAAAAAAAAACAGTAAACCAATCATTTTTATTTTGATAATTTCCTTTCCACTTTATGTTCAGGGAGTAAAACTGGTTTTTATTGGGATTATTTCCCTAAAGAGAGCCACTCTTAACAACCATTCCTCTCATGCCAGAGAGATGTCTTTCCCAATCTGTTCTTTTCCTTCTCTGCTAAACTGCTTATCAAAGAGTTCCTGTTTATGTATGTATTTATTTAGGTCTTGGAGTTTGAATTGAAGCATTTCATAAATTGAAAAAAAAAATTCTTGCACTGTATCTTGAGCAGAAAAATCAATGTCAGCTACCAAGAGAAGCAGGGCAAACTCTACTAAGTGGCCCTGGGAGCATAACCACGTATGTTGTGGGGACGTTCAATTCTATTTTGTTCCTACTATGAAAGACATTGCATACAAGCTTAAATAATAACCCCCTTAACTCTCCAAATTGGTAATACTGAAGGTCTGTAACACTGAACAGGGTCATTCAAAGGTCATCTGTCCTTGCAACCTTTTCATTACATGACTAGTGGTCAGAATTCAGGTCAGAATATCCTTGCACATGTTAAATTCTTATATCTTTGACTCCCATGGATTTCAAGTTATTTCAAATTAATACTTTCTCCTATCATGTTGACAAATCATCAACCATTTCCAGCCTGTACATGGTAGCCTATCTTCACCCATCCTACTGTATTTAAATTTCCTGTTTTGAGTCAATTGGAGATATAGTGAATGGAGTTTGTTTGTTTGATGCTTTTGCTTCTGTTCCTTCGAGCTTATAGAGCTATAACAGAAGTTTCTTTAGTGGGAAAAGTGGGGGGTGGGAGGGACATTGCTACTGAGGATGGGTTGTCCAGGACTCTTCACAGAGTTTTGAATGTGGGAGGATTCAAAGAGGGCTTTTTTATCCACTTACATTCTTCTTCGTTGTCAATATGCAATCCAGGATGACAGAGAGCTGTCTACGCTCATATGGAATCAATTAGAAATCAAATATTAGAATTTAACCATAAAAATGAAGCAAAAACTTTGATCCTCAAGACATCCAAGTGAAATCTAAAAGATTCTAGTTTTGATAAATTGTCTGAGACTATCTGGAACCTTGGAAAGGGCACCAGTTTTGCCACTGGCCTTACCTGGGCTCAGATTTCATCCCCAAAACTACGAATGGCATTTGCATCAGGTATGAAATTTAACCTTTAAGCCTTATTTTCTTAATTTGTAAAACTAAGATAATAATGCTCACCTTTCAAGGTTGTTGTATAATCAAAGATAATATAAGAAAATGATCTGGTCCAAGAGTCCACACATCCTACGTGGAACTGTTATTGCAGAGATTGGGTAAAATTCTCAAAGAATATGGTTCTCATATGCAGACTGGAGGGGAAATGATAATGGGGAGCACCCAGAACAGGTTTGTGAGCAATACAAACAAGACCCAAGATCATGAAGCAACAATAGATAGATCATTTTACTCTTCTTGCTCCATACAGTGTATTTTTGATATCCCCTGACCTTTGTCATGTTTATCTGTCTGTTGGAAATGGTAAGAATAGTAAAAGAGCAATGCCAAAGATATAACTCCCCATTATTCTCTTACATTATGTTGGTGCAGAGTAAACCAGAGATTCATCTCAGATTAGAGTGGTGGGGTGTTGCCTTTCTCTATTTCGACATCTTTTCTAGTCATTTATTGTCAATGAGAATTCAGTGAATCTCTTTTGTGTACAAATAATATGGGAGTGGAATTTAGATATTACCTAGGGCATCTGACACCCCTCAGGAAACCCACGCATACCATCCCCACTTTCAGATAATAGAGAAAATACTTTATTATTATTACATATAAGTCAAACATCACAGGAATAAAAGAATGTCATTGAATGTTCATAAGCTGTTTTTTCTATATGGAATATTGCTAGTTATTAGCTATTTCCAGCTTGATAAATTAGGAAAGTATTTCATACTGATTCCTGAATCCTGGATGTACATGACTTGTATTGTTGTTATGTGCCGTCGAGTCAGACCTGACTCATAGCGACCCCTCCTTGGGTTTCTAAGGCAGTATCACTACAGAAGTAGATTGCCCAATCTTCCTTCCAAAGAGTGGCTGGTGAGTTTGAACTTCTAGCCTTCTGGTTAGCAGTCAAATGCCTTAGGCAGTATGCCGCCAGAGCCTCCCTTTCATGTCTGGTATAATTTTGGATATTGCATTGTTGGACCCAAAGGGACAGCTTCATTAGATTCATTCTTTTTTTTTTATTTTTTATTTTCATTCATTCCTGAGATCATGGCACCTGAGTTGTAATCATAATCATAATCAAATTGCAAGTTGATGTCTAAAACTTTCAGTTTTGTAAACTCCTTAACTCCAATGAGCTTCACCTCCACTAAAATTCAACCACACACTCTTATGACCGTACTAGGAACTTTGTTAACAACTGAAGTATACCCAACTCTAAACTCTATTCCCTGGCTATACAATTAAAGTCTTCTCTACACAGCCCTTTGAACTTATCATTCTGCTTCTCATTACCCTTTGAATTTATCATTCAGCGTACCTCCTTATTTCCTGCCTGTGTTACTCACACCCCAATTGTACGTCACTTCAGCCATTTCCCTTATTTCATCTTCAATCTCAGCAAGCCATCTTGTAAAACCTCAAACCTAGATTTTTTCAAACTGTGTTATGCTCCTTCTTGCCAGGCTGTTAGGGAGCACACAGGAGAAAGTTGGTGAAGTTACGAGAATTTATGCCATCCAGCAATTTGCTCATCGATACCCAGTGATCTCATTATATGCTTCTGCTCAATGGCCTTCTACTTCAAACATCCACAATATCCTCATAAAATCTTTGTCTTCTCTTAAAATATCTGTGCCTTGACGTCAAGAAACATATATTCTTCTACACAGAGGCTGCCCACCCCTCAACTCTCAACATCTAGCACAGTGCCTGCAACACTTTCAATAATCAGTAAACATTTGCTTGTTAAGCAACAACTGATTACCTTCTTAGAAATCTCAGAGGATGAAGCCTCATGGACCACAAATAAAATCAAGAGACTAGATCTAAGAATTTCATCTCTTTGCATACAGGACAAACATTTCAATTCATCTTATCATATTTCTACCCTTTTCCCCAGAGCGAATTAGTTTGTTTAGATTTTTCCAAAGACTTCCTCCATTAATCATTTATTTTCTCTTCTAAAATTTCAAGTATGTATTTTCCAACTTCTCCTTTCTTTCAATGTGTGCATATTCTAAACTTTCTCCACATAAATAAGACTTCACTTATTCCTTCACCTCCCTTTACTTTCACAGTCATTTATTTGCCAAAGTGTTTCTCCATTTCCTCACCTTCCCTTAGATTTTCTATTCTCTGTCATATGACATCCATACTGTATTTCACTGATGCACTCTCATGAAGATTGCAAACAATGTAGTTTACAAACTGAAACAGCTTTTAAAATTAGTTCTTAGATTATTAGACCTCTTCATCTTTGGTTCTCCTATATTATTTCTGATCATTTTTTTGTAAATTCCCTTCATGTGCTGATGTTAGGTTCAATTAAACTTTGGTGTGTTTCAAATATCTGTCTTCAGCCTTTTATCCTTTTATACCTTACACACTCATTCTGAGGGATCTCATCTATAAATCTGACTAAATTTAACCTCCCAAAGCCAAATTCCAAGAACAGATTTCTCTCCTTTAATAGTGATTGTAACTCAACAAGTACAAAATTAAACAAATCATTTTACTCCCTACTAATTTAACACTACCATCCTCTTGCCCAAATCAGAAGCATGGAAATGACCCTACATCCCTTTCTCACTCTCAACATTTATATTCATTCCTGAATTCAGTCACTGAAAGCTGCTAATAGTTCCCAAGTCAAGCATTTCCCAATGTGAGTGCCCATTAAACGAGCTTGAAAATGCTTCATATTTTATTTTCCTCTTGAGATAGTAAAGAGCTGAGAAGACTTGCAATAAACAACATACTTAATTTTGTTTAACCTAGCATTTTTGAACTTATAATTACCAGTTGCACTGTTAATACCAAGAGATATTTCACAGGATTAAATATTCTTGGTGTCATAATTTCAAAAGTATTGTTACCTGTTTCCCTTTTTCCATTCTTAGAATATAGTTGATACCGATGGTTCCCTGACACAAGCCACTATGACCTTTTTACAGGCTTTGTGACACCATTGACCAAATTCTGAGCTCTGACCACTAAAAGTTCACACATTGAGCTTTAGAGAATTTTCCTTGTGAGTACAAAAAGCCTCACCTATAGAGAAAGACAGAAGTGCATCAGAGTTTATGTCTTTTTCAGGATGTATTCTAGCTACTGGCTAACATATGGTATTCACAGTGAGGTGCAATTTATACTACAGTGTTCCTCGTGAAAGTAGACTGGGGCTGGAACTTTTCCTGAACTTGCACCTTTGTTTGGCTTCTTCCTCTTCTCTGTTCTGTTTCCAGAATTCCCTCAAGGGTTCTCTTGAAAGCATTGATTCATAATTTACTTACATATGAATGTTTGGCTCAGAGTCTGCTTCTAGAGAAGAGGACTGGGAGCATAGTATATTATTTCAGGTTCTCACCATCTTTGATATAAACATATTATTATTTTTTAAAATTTTATTTTGTTGTTGTTGAGAATATACAAAGCAAAATGTATACCAATTGAATCATTTCTGTGTGTACAAGTAGGGGACATTGATTACATTTATAAAGATGTGCAACCATTCTTGCCACATTTTCTAAGTTGTTCCTCTTCATTAACATAAACTTACAGTACCCTAATCTTTCGCATTGTTATCACAATTAGACAGACTTCTTTTAGGAGTATAAGAATGCGCAAAGCAGGCATTTTTTACTAGTTAAACTAAAGTATTGTTTAGTTTTAGGAAGAATTCAGGGGGTATTTCTGGTGTAAAGTTTAAAGATTATCTCAAAACAATAGTTTCAGGGGTTCATCCAGGCCTCATGGCACTAGGAAGCTGGAGTTCATGAGAATTCGAAATTTTATTCAGTATTTTCCTCTTTTCATTCAGAATTCTTGTATAGACTCTTTGATCAAAATGTTCAGAAATGGCAGCTGGACACCACCGGTTCTTCTAGTCCCATGGCAAAGGAGGCAGTTGTTCATGGAGGCAATTAGCCACACCTTGTCTTCCTCTTATTTCTGACTTTACTTCTTCTTCTTCTGTTGCTCCAGGTGAATAGAAGACAATTGTTCTGCCTTAGATGGCTGCTTCCAAGCTTTTAAGACCTCAGACACCACACAACAAACTAGGAGGTAAATCAGCAGAACTGAGCAATTAGGTCAATAATTAGGTGAATTAACTGGGATGTCCCATGCAAACATGACCCTACACCTCCAAACCAAGGAAACAAATCCCATGAGTTTTTTGTTTGTACATAAGCATCCTAGCAGCTACTCTTCTCTTGTTGTACATATATCTATTACAAAAGTTTTGTCTGTTCAGCTTTTTACAAGTATACAACTTGTTGACAGCGATTACAATAATAGCCTGTGCAAACTTAGTCTTAATCAAAGCACTTTTTCCCTCATCATTAACCTTCATTTCCCCCCTCTCTCCTGCCCCTGGTAACCACTAATAAACTTTGGTCTCTATACATTTACGTTTTCTTGTCTTTAATATAAGTGAGGTAATACAGTATTTTCTCCTTTTCTGATTGACTTTTTTTTTTCTTTTATTATTTATTTATTTTTATTTTTTATTTTTAATGTTTTTTTTTATTATTATTTTTTTTTAAATTGTG
>NW_006921895.1:3932014-3932671 GCF_000298275.1 Orycteropus afer afer
CACCTGGGAATTCTGATCATTCACATAAACTTATAGGACCATTGTCTGCCAACCATATATATGTTCTTGGATACACTCCCCATTTCATAGACATAACTAATCGTTTAGCCTGTCCACCCATCTATCCATCCATATACCCCTGTTTGCCTTCACTGACAATGCAGTATTGTATGTGCAAAAGGGTTCATATTTCTTGTCTGTACCTCCCACATACCTCTCTACCTCTTTCTCATCTTCAATGCTGCCATATTGATCACTCACATTTGCTACATTGCCTTCTCTTTACCCAAATCAATACTTATCTCTATCTATCTAACAGCCTTCCTTCCCCTCCCCTCCTACCCCTGATAACCAACAAAGAAAATTTCCTTCTATAGATAAACCATTCCTTAACTTTTACAGTAATGGACTAATACAATATGTCATTTTGTGATTGACTTATTTCACTCAGCATAATGGCCTCCAAGTTCATCCACGTTATGCTGTGTTTTGAAAATTCTACATTATTCTTTAGTGTTGCATAGTATTCCATTGTGTGCATGTACCATAGTTTGGTTATCCATTCTTCAGTTGACGGACATCGAGGTTGTTTCCACATTTTGGCTATTGCATGTTTGTTGAGTTTCTTTCCAGTTGTTCTATCTTTCAAAGAAAGTG
>NW_006921895.1:3935115-3947964 GCF_000298275.1 Orycteropus afer afer
CAGCATCATGTTTCAAGTTCCATCCATATTGTAGTAGGTATCAAGATTACTTCTTCTATTGCGTGATTAGTATCTCACTGTGTGTGTGTGTGTACATTTGCACATTTGTTTATCCATTCATCTCCTGAAGGGCATTAATTTTTCCACTTTCTATCTATTGTGAGTAGTGCTATGATCCATCACATGCTCTTAAATAACCTCTCTGCCTCTAGCCTTACCCTCACCATTTCTTCCAGGATAATATCCTTTCTTGGCACCACAAGTAATCTTACATCTAACTGAAATCTGAATCTCCAGCTCTCTTTCCTACTATTCTCTCCAGGGAGTTTGACCTCTAACCATACAAGAGCAATCATTGTTTCTCAAATATACAAAGGTCCAGCATATCATGATTATATTGCACAAGATTTTCCTTTGCTAAAAATGGCTTCCTCTAACTTTTCTAGCTAGAAAATTCATATTCTTCTTTCATATGGATTTTCAGTATTCCAGGGGACATGTCCTTAATGCTTAATGCTGCTCCTTTCGCACCTCGGCTCTCCATCCTTCCACCTTACATCTTGTTAGCTTCTAATAGTAATGTGTACATTTTAGTTCAAATGATCATTATCTTGCATATTTCACCTTCTGATATTGATATTTCTGGAGATAGGGAACATTTATTGATCTCTTTAACCCATATAGAGGGCCATTTCACAGAGAAGACACTCAGTAATTATTCATTAAAATCTAGAACTACTTGTCCAATAATAAATGGCGTCTGGCTTGTTACTTATTTGTCTTAGGCATTCTGACCTAACTAATTTAAGAAAGCAGTATTATTTTTTAGTAATCCTCACTTTCCACATTCTAGATGACATATTATCTAAAATCAAATAACCCCTGCAAACAACACCCCAAAAGTAATATTTTATGTGTCAAATTGCTATCAATAAATTTGCTTGACAAATTTATATAGTCACATTCAAGAAGTTAAACACTAACTTAATTTTGTGTAGAATAATTGGATTCTACATTTTTAAGCACTTAAGTAGTCTTATGAGCATGAACAGTTAAAGCACATTTATGAAAGGACAGTTCCATTGTAGGAAGATGGTGGTGATTCTAATTTTCTGTTTCAGAGGGGCAGATCAGTTCATCTGGGATTTCAGCACTGATAAGTGCTAAAGACATCAAAGGCCCCTTTCTTTGTGGATTTTTGAATGACTATCTGAAGATGAATGCTATGTGTTCCTGGAAGACAGTTGCTTTTAAAACAAAATTACTAGTTTCTTCACTGCCTCCTGTCCTCAACTCTCACTACTTGGGGAGATAAGCTTTTAACTTGTAGCATTCTTTAAACTATATGAGCCTTAAATGAGAAACTAGCACAATCTATTATTGCTCTAGGTTTTTCTGTGGCCTATACACTAGTAATGTCCTTTGGCTTTTATCTGGAACAGAATCCATCAAGAGTTCTCCACTCCCAGAGACCTGCTGAGTTTTCTATAGACTGTAGATCTGAAAACAACAAGAAAAATTAAACAAAACACTCATTCTTCAAATAAATTATTAGAAAATTTTAATTCTAAAGTCTCTAGAGGATATCCACCACCCATCTGTCAGCTTTTTTTTTTTTTTTTTTTGTATTGTAGTTTGTGGGTTGTTGGACGCTATGCCACTTATATTTAAAAGACCAGCATTGTCACTCACTGGTGGATGGGTTTAAGCAGAACTTCCACACTAATAGAGACTAGGAAGAAAAGCCTGGTGATCTACTTTTGAAATTTCATCAGTGAAAACCCTATGGATCATAGCAGAAAACTTCTGATATAGTGCTGAAAGATAAGCCTCCCAGGCTGGAAGATACAGTGGCTCTAATACTGGATTTGAACATACCAGTGATCATAAAGATTCGGCAAGACCAGGAAACATTTTGTTTTGGTGTACATAGGGTTGCCATGAGCCAATTTGAGGGCAACTAATAACTAAATAGGAGCTCTGGTAGCATGGTGCCTAAGGCACTTGACTACTAACCAGAAGGCTGGCCGTTCAAATCCACAGCCACCCCTTGGAAGGAAGGTTGAGCAATCTACTTCCATAGTGATACTTCCTCGGCAACTCAAGGAGGGGTCACTATGAGTCGGGTCTGACTTGACGGCACATAACATCAACAACAATAACTAAGTATACAATTTGTTTTTGAGGAAATATGTTGGTTTGTTTATGTTATATAAAATATACCCAAAAGACCAGGTGTAAAAAATTTATTTGAAATTATTAATAGGGACCTTGCATTATCCCTAATCTCCATTATCTTATGCCATTTCTTCTTCTTTTTTTTATTTTTTTTTATTTTTCCACTCATTCTGTCTTTAATATCAGCTCATTATTGTCATATAACCCATCAGGCCAAAATTTAATGGCTTAAAATAGCAACGATTTATTCTTGATCATAATTTTGTGGGTTGCCTGAGTGATTCTGCTAAACTCATCTGACTAGCCATACATCCACATCAGCTTCTGGTTGACTGAAAGGCGTTGATGATTTTTGCTGGGCTTTCTGCCTTTGTTTGGGACTATGTTGACTTGACTCTACTGTACACAATTCATATTCCAGTAGGCTAGTCTGACACATTTTCATGATGAAGACCGAAAATTAAGAGAGAGAATGAACATGCACTTTTTTTAGTCCAGGATCAGAACTCGCTTCCCATCATTCCCACCACAATCAATTGACCAAAGCAAGTCACAAGGCAGCCTGATTTAAGGAGTGCAAAATAAAGACCCTTCCTTTTGATAGGAAGAGCTGTATGCTCACCTGACAGTGCTGTGAACACAGGAAGAAGTGGAGGCTTGAGGCATTTTTGAAAGCAGTCTCTTTATCCAGGCTTTCAGGCATGCTTTGACTTCAAGATTTTCAGTCTACAACTTCCACACTTTCTTGTCCTTAAAACATCTATTTGAGACATTATCTAAGAGATATTCACAGAGAGGTGAATGATTCTCAAGTATAAATCTATTGTATATATGGAAAATAATGCAGAGTAACTAACCCCCACCAACACCACACACACACACACACACACACAGACCCTCTAAAATAAAATAAAACCATTGGCATCAGCAAGAAGTTGGAACAAAGATACTGTGTGTCAAAGGGAAATACTCTCTGAGATTATTTATATAGTAGCAATAACAACACAAATCCCATTGCTATGGTGTAGATTCTGACCATAGTGACCCCCACTGGGTTTCCAAGGTTGTAATTCTTTACAGATGTAGATTGCCTCATTTTCCTTCCATGGAGGATCTGGTGGGTCTGAACAGTCAACTTTCTGATTAACAGTCAAAGCCTTCTTGTTGGCAGCCTTTGATATTGCACCACTAGAGCAATAACAATACTAATAGTAAAAGTTGCAGGGTAATAATATCTGCATATATTTATTGAACATTTGCTTTGTGTCAGGCTTTAAGCCCAGTTTTAATTCATGATTTGTCTATTTTTCTTGCTAGCTATTGCCCACTGGTTTCCTGCATTTTCATTGGAGCTCTGGTGGCATAGTGCCTAAGGCATTTGACTGTTAATCAGAAGGCCAGGGGTTCAAACCCACCAGCCACTCCTTGGAAGGAAGGTTGGGCAATCTGCTTCCGTAGTAATATCACCTTGGAAACCCAAGGAGGGGTCGCCATGAGTCAGATCTGACTGGACAACAGTGATTTTTTTTTTTTTTTTTAACAAGCACAATATCTTTCTCTAGTAATTAGTCTTTTCTTATAACATGACCAAAGTAAGCAAGTCAAAAGACTTGTCATAAACCAAAATTAAACCCAACCCACTAACATTGATTTTATTCTGACTCACAGTGACTACAGTCTTCAGTGTAGTCAATATAAAGAAAATAAAAATCCTCATGACTGGACCAATAGCAACATCACCATAAATGGAGAAAAGATTGAAGTTCTCAGAGATTGTATTTTACTTGGATTCACAATCAACACCCATGGAAGTAGCAGTCAAGAAATCAGACATCATATTGCACTGGGCCAATCTGCTGCAAAAGACCTTTTTAAAGTATTAAGGATCAAAAATGTTATTTTGTAGACTAAGCTGTGCCTAACCCATGCTATAGTGTTTCCAATCACCTCGTATGCATGTGAAAAGTTGGACAATTAATAAGCAAGATCGAAGAAGAGTTGGTGCCTTTGAATTTTGGTGTTGGCAAAGAATACTGAAATCACCATGGACAGCCAGAAGAACGTGTGACATGCAACTGGAATGCTCTATAGAAACAAGAATGGCCAGATTTTCTCTCACCTACTCTGGTAACGCAGCCAGAAGGGACCAGTCCCTGGAGAAGGATATCATGCTTGGTAGAGTATAGGGTCAGATCAAAAGGGGAAAAGCCTCAATGAGATGGATTGACCCAGTGGCTAAAACAATGGGGTCAAGCATAGCAAGAATTATGAGAAAAGGCAAAGGACAGGGAATTGTTTCATTTTGTTGTACATAGAGTCAACTCGAGAGCACCTAATGACAACAATATGCAATCGGGGTTAAGAACCATTGCACTGTACCAGTGTTATGTGAAGTGTTATTTCTTGCAAAAGCACCATTAAGATCACGTGGAAGCTTGCGAGAAATACAAATTTTAGGCCCCTCTCCAGATTTACTGAGTCAGACTATCTGGGGTGGGCCCTAGGAATCTGTGTTTTAAAAATCCTCCTGGTGACTCTGATCATGCAAAAGTTTGAAGAGTACCACTTTATGCCGGTGGTGCTTGTATTCTGTATCAGAATCCCCTGGAGAGATTTAATAAAACTGAAGATGCCTGGGCCCCATCCAAGACCAAGTGAACCTGTATTTTCACATGTTTCCAAGCAATTCTAATACATCCAGGGTTGATAACTGTATCTTTATACTAAATGGACAATATTGCTCCATACACCTCCAGTTTATGGAAGTCAGCACTGATTAAGCCGCTATAGTTTTTCCCACTCTCACAAAAGACATAAATATAATGACCACAAAACCTTTTCTCCAACAGAAAGATCTGGTGATGAAACTGGAGAGTTCATATATTTGATGAAGAGAACAGCCTGACCCTGCAGGATTACAGGACTAAAAGATTGATGGGTGTCTCAGCAATAATTAGTAGGATATAATGTGAGAGGAACAGCCACATTGTGAGCACTTGGATGGAGCCACTCACAGCACCAGGATCCATCCTAGAAGAAGCCTGGCTGGAGCCATTATCTTTGCTATGAATATAAGGGGATAAATTAAATGTCCAACCATGACTGATTGAAAGGTTAAACTCAGAACTGAGGCTTAGCATAGTCATTGGATCTTCCACGGCAAATAAGAAGTCACATTCTAATTCTTCCCAAAATTGTCATTTTAACTTTCTCTTGGCATATCTGAGAAATACTGGCCCATTACTAATTGGTCCCTTAGCTCTGGGTGCTAGAACAGAAGAAATTAGTTTTAGGAAATATTTTAGTTGCAGGTTATCTGGAAACATTTTAAAAATGCATCTCTGAATATTTTTTTACTAAAATCCTCCTAGTGCAACAGAGAATCTGTACCTTTAGGAAATGTATTTTTTAAATCATCTTTATTTTAGAATCAAAATGCCTTCCATTTCTATGCTCTTCAATTAGAGTATAGCCAATAACAAACATTTACTGAGTGTTTATTGGGTAAAAAGCATGGCACTAAATGCTGTGGATAATTTCTAACAATGTGTGCATAAGAGAATTTGCTACTTAAAGCATAGTCCACAGACTGGTAATATAAGCATCCCCTGGGAGCTTGTTTGAAATGCATATTTCAGGCCTCAACCCAGGCCACTGAGTCATTTTGACAAGACCATCAAAGATTTATACGAACACTAAAATTTAAGAAATTTATAATAGATGTGGTTCTGCCCTCTCAATGCAATTGAAAAGGCATTACTTACATATATGAAAAGTTAAATCATATTAAAAAATTTGGAAAGAACCAAAATATGGTCCCTGCTCTCAAAGATCTTGCAGCTTAGAGAAAAATAAATGACATGAGTTAAATAATTGCTTAGGTCAAGTTCCCTGGATGCACAGCCTGAGAGGAGCCCATGGCTTTTGGGAGAAGGGGAGTGACAAGAATAGAAAAAGTCAGGGACCAGGACTAGGTAAGCACGTGGTTCCAACTGGAGTCTAGCCATGGCCTGGTCACACAGGGAGCTCTGGAGTGTGGATTATACCACAGAGTTGATGCTGACTTGAAGCAAGAGAACCAATCTTTTATAGTTCATGTGAGAGAAGTTTAGGCTGTGCACAGCCCCCGGGGTAGAAATGGGGACATAAACTAACTCTCAGCCAAAATGGCTTGCATTAAGCTGAGTGTAATTCTCTGAAGAAATGGACACACTGTGAGATGTTAACAGTGATGGCTGCACTGGCCCAGTAAAGAAAATCTGGTTGGGACACCAATAACATCACTGGGATAAAATAAAGTCAAAAGAAACAGTGCAAAGAATTAAGAAACTGGCTGCTCTAGAAAGGAAATTTCTTGCAATATCTTGTTTGTGTTGAGAGGAAGAAGTAGTCACTATAATATGTGATCTGGAAAAACGTCCAAGAAAAAATGGAATTTAAACTGGGCATGAAGAACCTAGTCTTTTCTTGTCCAAAAACATTTGATTTTCCCTTAGAAACAATACCACATCCACCATCAGCACATGTGGTTTTTGATAGTTACTACACCCATCAGCCACTCTTCAGAAGGAAGGTTAGGCAGTCTACTTCTGTAGTGATACTGCCTCAGAAACTCAAGGAGGGGTCGCTATGAGTCAGATCTGACTCGATGACACATGGCAACAGCATACCCTAGACGAAGAGGTCTGGTGGTACAGTGGTTAAAGCATTTGGCTGCTAACCATGAAGTTGGCTGTTCTAACCCACCAGATGCTCCTTGGGAGAAGGATTAAGCAGTCTGCTTATATAAAGATTTACAGCCTTGAAAATACTATGGGACAGTTCTACTCTGATGTGTAGGGCCACAATGAGTCAGAATCAACTCAATGAGAATGAGTTTTTTTTTTTTTTTTCCCTTATATCCCACATTTCACAGTTCCTGAGAGGTGAAAATGGTTAAGATGCTCAGATGCTAAATAAAAGTTTAGAAAGTTGAGTACTACCACCAGAGCCACCTCAAAGGAGAGACTTGGCAATCCACTTCCCAAACATCAGCCATTGAAAACTCTATGGACTACAATTCTACTCTGACACACACGGGGTGTCCAGGAGTCAGAACCAACTCAACAGCAACTGGCATGCTCCAAACTTTTGGACTGACCGTATGACTCAGGTCTAATATCCCCTCTGGCCAAAAAGATTGTCTCAGGGATGGAGACATGACCAGAAATCTCACTAATTAGAGGCCCAGAAAACTTGTTCAACTGAAAAGGAAGACAGACAGATCTCTCTCTTCCACTAGATTGCTCAAGAATATGATCAACTGAGAAGAAAACAAATAGAAAGAGAGAAACTGAAGTTTGATTATGTGACAAATGAAACCCGACTCACTCCCCACCCCACCCCCACCTTCCTGGGACTGCAGGATATGTATGCTAATAAATTAATAAATTCTTTTTGTATATATTTAATTTTTGCTTAACTCAATTTTAACCTTTTGAAATGTTTTTCTTACAGTTAAAATTGTTCTAGGATTTAGATGAGTTCACCTTTTCCTGTTTAGTATTCCTTGTGGTCTTAACAAGCTAAGTTTGCAGTCATCTTTCCCCTTCTTATAAATTTTTCTCTCTTACTTGTACCACTGCAGAAACACTTTTTGTTTTACCCCCTGTAATTATGTGCTATGTTCAGTGTGGTAGTTAAGGTTATGTGTCAACTTGGCAAGGCACGGTTTGAGTGGTTGGGCAGCTGGATGTAATCATTCCACATGATGAGATTGGTAATTAACTCCATAGTGGAATCTACTGGAGCAGCTGAGTAGCTGCTTCAGGGATGTGGGCTGCATCCAGCATATAAGAAGCAACTTTGAGGAAAGTCTCCAGCTTCTGGCAAACTTAATTCCTGCAGGTAGCCACGTTGCTATTCAACAGCCTGCCATGTTGTCTGCTGATCTTGGGACTCTTAATGGATTTGAATCAATGGCTTGCTGTGTGGTTTGGTAATATTGGGACTGTACTTTTTTACTTGCAGACCTTGGGTTTGTCAGCCTCAGCATCCAGCAGCTACATAAGTGAAGAAAGCCTCCAGCTGCAGTGGGCTGGGAACAAGAGGTGAGCTGAAGCCCAAGGTCACAGGGCTTTCACCCAGCCCATAAAGCCTGGGACTTTGAACTCAGATTTCTAGCCTCCAAAACTATAAGAGAATAAAATCCTGTTTATTAAAGCCATCCACTCATGGTATTTTTTTTGTTACAGCAGCATGAAGTTACCAAAACATCCACATCTCTATTAAAACTGAACTGAGAATGCTTTCTTCCCAGTTACTTCAAAACCTGATGGTCTATTTGAGCTCATTAACTTAATAATAGATGAAAATAAGGTGAAAGCTAATATAAATTAGTGAAAGATGATCTTTCTTAATCTACTCTCTACCTAAACTTATTCCTTTATTTCTTGATATTATAAAATAAAATAACATTTTTAAATAAACTATTTTCATCAGCAACTTCTAACAAGCTCTATCTGATTTCTAAATCATTGAAAAATTCTTAAAAACAAGCTGAAAATTCATTAACATAAGAAAAAAAAAACACTAATGAAAACATTTAGTATTTTAAAGCAGCATAAAAATTTTACAATTTATTCCCAGTGTCAAAAATATGAAGCAATCAGAAATACCTTACATAAATACATGGAAAATAAATTAACCTGTATTTACAAAGATCCCAAAGAATTAATTTTGGTGCTGTTGTTGTTGTTATGTGCCGTTGAGTCAGACCTGACTCATAGCAACCCCTCCTTAAGTTTCCGAGGCAGTATCCCTATGGAAGTAGATTGTCCAACCTTCCTTCCAAGGAGTGGCTGGTGGGTTTGAACCGCCAGCCTTCTGGTTAGCAGTCAAGTGCCTTAGACACTATGTTACACATTTCTAAAGCTTGTGTGGGCTTCAGGGATTTCTTACAGCAAAGTTCCAGAACTGTTGAAAAATTGACAACTCATTGGTCTAGTGAATTACCTTAATTTTCTTTATAGTTTATTTTAGATTACTTCTCATAATAACCAAACCATGATTCCAACTCTTATCTGTCGTAGTAGAACTGTGTTTCATGGTGTTTTAATGGATTTTTTTTTTTTTTAAGCAGACTCTCAAACCTTTCTTCCAAGGTGCCTCTGGGTGAACTAAACCCCCAATCTTTCAGTTAGCAGTCAAATGTGTTAACTTGTTGAACCACTCACGGATAGGTGCTTATCAAATAGACACTTCACACATCTTGTCTTTTTTTCTTTCTTTCTTTTTTTTAAATTTTTTATTGTGATTTGGTTGAAAGTTTACAGAGCAAATTCATTTTCTATACAGCAGTTCATACACATTTTGTATCATGACATTGACTGCAATTCCCCATAATGTAACAGCTCTCTCCCCACTCCCTCTGTCCCTCTCCATATCTACTTTTTCCATGTGCCCTTCTGGTCCATAGACTACTGCCCTGCAAGTGGTCTCCCTGTTCATACACTGCTCTTCTGTTCTTCCATGATTGAGCTCTCCAAGAAGTGCATCTACCTAATGTAAATATTCAGCTCATATGCCTGTCTATTATTTGCATGGAAACCACAGAAGTGAGTTCAATTCCAGATCTGAAGGGCAGCTAGAGGCCATAGTCTCAGGGGTTTCACCAGGCTCTATCAGACCAGCAAACCTGGTCTCTCCCTCTCTCTCTTTCTGTGTGTGTGTGTGTGTGTGTGTGTGTGTGATTTTGAGTTCTGTTCCACATTGTTCTCCCACTCTATTCACTATCTCTGAGTGGTTGAAAGTGGTAGCCAGGCGTCACCTAGTTCTTCTGCTCTCATGGTAATATAGGCTGAGAGTTACATGGTCTACTAGTCCTTTGGACTAATTGTTTCCATGACTCTTTGGCTTTCTTTATTATTATTTGTTCTGGATACAGGGAGACCCATCATTGCATATAGATGACCACTTGCAATCTTTTAAGATCCCAGTTGCTACTCACCAAAGTAAGGTGTGGAACAATGTTTTTGTATAGTAGGGTATGCCAATGAATTTGATGTCCCCTGTGCCCATGGTCCCGAGCCCACAGATACAACTACTTACTCCCTCTGGGTTGCTGGCTGTGGCCCCGAAGTCACCACAATCTTTTCTCTTGTCAGCTCTACGATATACCTGGAAATTCTTACAGCACATACAAATATACTTGTAGAAACATTGTCTGCCAACCCCATACGTGGTCATGGGAACACTCCCTCCTGCCTAGACAAACCTGATTGTTCAGCCTGTCTACCCATCTATCCACCTCTAGATCAATGTTTGTCATCACTGACTGTGTTTGACAACATAGTACTGTATGTGCAAAAGGGTTCATTTTTGTTTTCTACACCACACATGCACCTCTTTATGTCTTCCTCTTCCTCAATGTCACAGTGTTTATCACCCACATTTGGTACATTGCCCTTCTCATCACCCAAATCAAAATTTGTCTCTACCTATCTAGCAGTGTTCCCTTCCCACACATCCCACCCCAGCTACCCAATAAAGAAAGTTTCATTCCATATATAAATTTTTCCTTGACTTTTTATAATAGCAGACTAGTACAGTATCTATCCTTCTGTGATTGACTTATTTCATTCAGCATAATGTCATCCAAGTACATCCACCTTAGGTGGTGTTTTGCAGATTCTATATTATTTTTTAGGGTTGCATAATATTCCATTGTGTGTATGTGCCATAGTTTGATTATCCATTCTTCTGTTGATGGGCACTTAGGCTTTTTCCATCTTTTTGCTATTGTAAATAGTGTTGCAATGAACAACAACAACAGAAAATCAAACTCACTGACATTGAGTCAACTTGACTCATAGCAACCCCTTCTTGGGTTCCTGATGCAGTATCTCTATGGAAGTAAAATGTCCAATCTTCTTTCTGAGGAGTGACACATGGGTGTGCATATATCGTTCTTGTCCTGGCTCTCACTTCTTTTGGACATATACCTAATAATGAGATATCTGGGTCAAACAGTATTTCTAATTTCAACTTTTTAAGGAATTTGACAGTCCCATCAGCAGTGTATTAGAGTCTCAATCTCTCCACAGTCTTCCCAGAATTTGTTATTTTCTGTCTTGTTGAACTTTGCTATTAGTGCTGGGCCAAGATGGTCTCTCATTGTTGCTTTGATTTGCACCTCTCTAATAGCTAATGAACATCTCTTCATGTGTTTGTTGGCCACCTGAATATCCTCTTTAGTGATGTGTCTATTCATGTCTTTTGCCCATTTTTAAATTGGATTATTTGTCTTTTTGTTGTTGAGGTGTTGGAGTTTTCTATAAATTTTAGAGATAAGTCCCTTGTCAGATATGTCACTGCTGAATATTTTTCCCCAATCTGTAGATTCTCTTTTTACTGTTTTGGAGAAGTCTGTGGAAGCACATAAAAATTTAATTTTTAGAAGGTCCTATTAATGTCTTTTATCTTCTGCTGTTTGTGCACTTTGAGTTATGCTTGATAGTTTATTTATAAAATACCAAAAATGCAAACTCACTGCCATAGAGTTGGATCCAACTCATAGTGACCACTCTTTCGGTTTCCGAGGTGGTATCACTACAGAAGTAAATTGCCCAACCTTCCTTCCAAAGAGCAGCTGGTGGGTTTGAACCACCAGCCTTCTGGTTAACAGTTAAATGTTTTAGGCACTATGCCACTAGAGCTCCTATGCCATATATAAGGGCCCCTAAATTTGCCCCAGGAGACCAGGAAATGAGCAGAACAGTTTGGAACAACTAGGGAAGACAGACTTATCTGTTAGTTTGTCATAATATGGTGGCTTGAGTATTGCTGTGAGGCTGGAGACTAGGCCAACAGTGTTTTAAAAGTCAGCTGGGTTACACATGGTGGACAGGTTTCAGTGGAGCTTCCCCACTAAGGCAGACTCTAAATAAGGAAGAGGCCATCCACTTCTTGAAGAACTGGCCAGTGAAAACCTTATCAATAGCAGTGAAACACTGTCTGATGTGTTACTAGAAAACTTTATGAATAACCCTGAAACGTTGTGCAATATAGTGCCATAAGATGAGCCTCTCAGGTTTACTCAAAATATGACTGGAGAAGAGCTGCCTCCTCAGAGTAGAGCCAACCTTAATGATGTGGACAGAGCAATGTTTTTAGGACTCACGTTGGCTGATGTGGCACATCTCAAGATGAGAAGAAACAACTGTAAACATCCATTAATAATCAGAATATGGATGTATAAAATATGAAACTAGGAAAATTCTAAGTTGTCAAAAATGAAATGGAATGCATAAAGATTTATATCCTAGGCATTAGTGAGCTGAAATGGAAAGATTTTGGCTATTTTGAATCAGATGATCATATAATCTACTATGACAGGAATAAAAAATTGAAGAAGAATGGCATGACATTGATCATCACAAAGAATATATCAAGATCTATCCTGAAGTACAATATTGTCAGTGATGAGAGGATAATATACATATGCCTAGGAGTAGGACAAGTTACTACTACCATTATTCAAATTTACATACCAACTACCAAAGTCAAATATGAAGAAATTGAAGATTTATTTATTTATCTATTTATCTATCTATTTATTTATTGATTTATTTTTATTAGGATTTGGGTGAAGATTTACAGAGTAAATTCACTTTTCATACAGCAGTTCACATA
>NW_006921895.1:3949769-3967270 GCF_000298275.1 Orycteropus afer afer
TTGACTCTTTTGGAGAAGTCTTTGGAAGCACATAAAAATTTAATTTTTAGAAGGTCCCAATCATCTGGCTTCTCTTCTGCTGTTGATGCATTTTGAATTATGCTTGGTAGTCTATTTATACCATATATTAGGGCCCAGAAATTGAAGAGTTTTACCAACTTCTGCAGTCTGAAATTGACCAAATGTGCAATCAAAATTTGTTAATTATCACTGGTTATTGGAATGCAAAATTGGGAAAAAAAGAATCACTGGTAGTTGGAAAATATGGCCTTGGTAACAGAAATGATGCTGGGGATCTCATGATAGAATTTTTCAAGACCATCAGCTTCTTCAATGCAAATACCTGTTTTCAATGATATAAATGATGGCTATACACATGGACTTCACCAGGTGGAGTACACAAGAATCAGATTGACTAGTTCTGTGGCAAGAAGTTATGGAGAATCTCAATATCTTCATATAAAACAAGGCCAAGAACTAACTCTGGAACAGACCATTAACTGCTCATATGTAAGATCAAGTTGAAGCTGAAGACAATTAAAAGAAGTCCACTAGAGCCTAAGTATGACCTCGATTATATCCCTCCTGAATTCAGAGACCATCTAAAGAATAGATTTGATGCATTGCGCATCAACGACTGAAAACCAGAGGAATTGTGGGATGGCAGCAAGAATATTATCCATCAAGAAAGCAAAAGGTCATTAAAAAGACAGGAAAGGAAGAAAAGACCAAAATGGATGTCAAAAGAGACTCTGAAACTTGTCCTTGAGTGGAGAGTACCAAAAGCAAATGGAAGAAATGGCAAGATGAAGGAGTTGAACAGAAGATTTCTAAGAGCAACTTGAGAGACAAAGTCAATTGTTATAATAAAATGTGCAAAGAACTGCAGTTAAAAAACAAAAAGAGAAGAAAATTCTCGACATTTCTCTAGCTGAAAGAACTGAGGAAAAATTTAAGCCTTGAATTGCAACATTGAAACTTTCCATGGGCAATATGTTGAATGATGCAAGACACATCAAAAGAAAATTAATGGAATACACAGTCACTATACCAAAAAGAATTGGTCGATATTCATCCATTTCAGGAGGTAGCATATAATCAAGAAGCAATGGCATTGAAGGAAGACCTCAAAGCTACACTAAAGGAATTTGTGAAAAACCAGGCTCCAGGAACTGAAGGAATACCCACTGAGATATTTCAACAAACAGATGCTGTGCTGGAGGCATTCACTTGGATATGCCAAGAGATTTGGAAGACAGTTGCCTGGCCAACTGACTGGAAGAGATCCATATTTGTACCCATTTCAAAGAAAGATGATCCCACAGAATGTAGAAATTATTGAACAATATCATTGATATCACACACAAGTAAAATCTTACTGAAGATAACTCAAAAACGGTTGCAGAAGTATATTGACAGAGAACTTCCAGAAATGCAAGCTGGATTCAGAAAGGGATGTGGAGTGGGGAATATCATAGCTGATGTCTGATGGATCTTGGCTCAAAGCAAAGAATACCAGAAAGATGTTTACTTGTATTTTATTGACTGTGCAAAGGCATTCAATTGTGTGAATCATAACGAATTATGAATAACATTGAGAAGAAAGGGAATTCCAGAACACTTAACTGTACTTATGAGGAACCTGTACATAGTCCAGGAGGCTGTCATTTGAACAGAACAAGGAGATACTGCATGGTTTAAAATCAGGAAGGGAGGAAGTTAGGGTTATATCCTTTCACCATACAATTAAATCTGTATATTGATCAAATAATCTGAAAAGCTGGAGTATATGAAGAAGAACATGTCATCAAGATTGGAAGAAGACTCATTAACAACCTCCAATACACTGATGACGTAACTATGCTTGCTGAAAGTGAGGATGACTTGAAGCACTTATTGATGGAGATTACAGTATGGATTACAGTATGGATTACACTTCAGTATAAAGAAAACAAAAATCCTTGCAATGGGACCAATAAGCAGCATCACGATAGATGGAGAAAAGATTGAAGTTGTCAAAGACTTCATATTACTTGGTTCTACAATCAACACCAATGGAAGCAGCAGTCAAGACATCAAAAGACATATTTCACTTGGCAAATCTGTTGCAAAAGACCTCATTCAAGTGCTGAAGAGCAAAGATATTTCCTTGAAGACTAAGATGTGCCTAACTTGAGCCATGGTATTTTCAATCACTTCATATGCATGTGAGAGCTGGACAATAAATAAGGAAGACCAAAGAAGAGTTGATGCTTCTCAGTTCTGATGTTAGTGAAGAATGCTGAAAGTACGTTGTACTGCTAAAAGAACTGACAAATCTGTCCTTGAAGAATTGCAGTGAGAATGCTCCTTGGAAGCAAGAATGACCAGACTTCTTCTCATGTACATTGATCATGTTGTCAGAAGGGAATATTCTCTGGAGAAGGATTTATTCCTGCTAAAGTGGAGGATCAATGAAAGGGGGGAAAGCCTTCCACAAGATGGATTGACATGGTGGCTGTAGCAATGGGCTCAGGTATATTAGGGATCATGAGGCTGGCAAAGGATCAGACAGGGTTTTGTTCTGTTGTACATAGGGTTGCTATTAGTTGGAGACGATTCAACAGCACATAGCAACAACAAATTTGCTCCTATTTTTTTCCTTGAGGAACATGATAGCTTTATGTTTCACATTTAAGTCTTTGATCCATCTGGAGGTAGTTTTTGTATATGGTGAGAGATACAGATCTTTTTTTCAGTTTTATGCAAATGCATATCCAGTTTTGCCAGTACCTTTTGTTAAGCAGACAATATCTTCCCCATTTAATGAATTTCAGCCCTTTGTCAAAGACGAGCTGACCATAGGTCAATGGATCTATTTCTGGGTTCTCAATTCTATTCCATTGGTCTATGTGTCTGTCTGTGTACAAATACCAGGCTGTTTTGTCTGCTTTGGCTGTATAGTAGGTTTTGAGATCCCGGAGTGTGAGACCTCCTACTTTGTTCTTCGTCAATAGTGCTTTGCTCATCTGAGGTTTCTTTCCTTTTTGTATAAAATTAGTGACTGTTTTTTCCATATCCTTAAAGAATGTTGATGGGATCTGGATTGGGATTGCATTGAATGTATAGATTGCTTTGGGTAGTAATGACATCTTCCTGTCCATGAGCATGATATGTTCTTCCATTTATGTATGTGTCTTATGGTTTCTTGAAGTAGTATTTTGTAGTTCCCTTTGTACAGGTCTGTTGTGATCTTGGTAAGATTTACTTTGGTAATACTTGGTAAATATTTCCCAAGTATTTTATTTTTTTGGTAGCTATTGTAAATGGAGGAGTTCTGGTAGCATAGAGCCTAAAGCACTTGACAGCTAACCAGGAGGTTGGTGGTTCAAACCAACCAGCCACTCCTCGGAAGGAAGATGAGGCAATCTACTTTCCTAGTGATGTTGCCTTGGGAACCCAAAGAGAGGTCGCTATGAGTTGGCTTCGACTGGATGGCACATAACAACAAATTGTAAAAGGTATTGATTTTCTTATTTCTCTTCAGCAATCACTTTGCTAGAGTAGAGAAATCCAGCTGATTTTTGGATGTTGATCTTGTATCCTGCCACGATGCTAAATCTCTCAATTAGTTCCGGTAGGTCCCCCTGCCCCAAATTTCTTGGGTTTTCTATGTATAGGATTATGGCATCAGCAAATAAGGATAGTTTTACTTCTTCCTTACCAATTTGCATGCCTTTGATTTTCCTTTCTTGCCTTAGTGCTCTGGCTAGGACTTCCAATACAGTGTTGAACAGAAGTGGTGATGGAGAGCATCCTTGTCTGATTCCTGTTTGCAAGGGGAATGGTTTCAGTTTCTCTCCATTGAGAATAATGTAAATTGTTGGTTTTGCATTCATGCCCTTTATTATGTTGAGGAATGTTCCTTCTATTCCTATTTTGCTGAGTTTTGATTAGGAATGGATGTTGGATTTTATCAAATGCTTTTTCTGCATCAATTGATACGATCATGTGGTTCTTTTCCTTTGTGTTATTTATGTGATGGATGATGTTGATTGTTTTTCTGTGCTGAGATCATTTTATTTATGAACCATGTTGTCATTTCCTTTGTTGCTGTTGTTTTATTGTGCTAAATATTTGTGCTTGTCCTCTTTTTTATTGTGATATGAAAGTTTATCATTTTTCTTTGATTTATAATTTTCTCCTCGAGTTTAGAACAGTCCATTCTATCTTGCAATTTTCTTGACTTCCTCACCATTTAGAAGTTCTTTAACTTCACTATTTTTCCCTCTTTTTGGTTTGTAGTTGTCTTCATCTGCCAATTGATGTCTTTGGTTCCCTGTTTACAATCTTGTAAGCCTACATTACTTTGGACACTTCCATAATTGGGTTGGTTTCTTGGTTATGCCATCATATGTGTTAATCATCAGTTGTTGTTTGCTGTTATCGGTTCTCTTTTCAAAAACTCCCTTTAGCATCTCCTGTAAGGTTGGTCTGGTTTTAAAAAATTCCCCTAATTTCTGCTTACCCGTAAATCTCCTAATTTCACCATCATATTTGAGGGATATTTATACTGGGTATAAAATTCTTGGTTGGAATTTTTTCTCTTTCAGGGTTTTATATACACCAAACCATTGGCTTCTCATCTGCCTGGTTTCTACTGGGAAATCAGAACTTAGTCTTATTGGTTGCCCTGTGTAGGTAATTTTTCATCATTCTTTTGCTGCTTTCAGGATTGTTACTTTGTCTTTGGTTTTGGTGAGTTTGCTAATGATATGTCTTTGTGATTTTCTTTTGGGGTCTATCCTGTTTGGTGTTCATTGGACTTTCTGAATGAATATATTCTCATCTTTCATTGTATCAGGTAAATTCTCTTCCAACAAATCTTGGACAATTTTCTTGGTAGTTCTATTTTTCTTTTCCTATTCTGGAATTCTGACTACACGTTGGTTATTCTTTTTGATGGTGTCCCACATAAATCTTAGACTTTCTTCATTTTGTTTTGATCCTTTTTAAAAGTATTCAGGTATTTGTCTTCAATCTCATTAATTCTGTCTTCCATTGGTTTGATTCTATTCCTTTGCCCTTTTGATGTGTTATCCATTTCTGAAAATTTAGTATTAATCTTCTGGATTTCCATCTGTACATTTTGTATCATTTCTAATTTTTCATTTATGTTGTCATTTTTTTTCTTGTATTTTCCCTCTGACATTGTTCTAGGGTTTTGTCTGTTTTGTTTTTTTTTTTTTTCCTCTTAATTTTGTCAGTGTTTTCTTTGATCTGTTCTTTGATTCTTTTGAATTCTTTTGAATTCCTTATCAGGGAGTTCTAATGTTGCTTCTTCCTTAGGGATATGTTCTGGGTCTGTGTCCTGCTCCCTTGTTTCTACTGCTTTATCTTGCTTCTTTGTATAGACTGTCATGTTCTGTTGTCTCTGAGACACTGTGATGTTGTTGTATATATATTTAATTGGTGATTGTTTGTTGGTGTGATTTTCCCAAGATTTTAATTTTTTTTTTTTTTGATGTATCTGAGTAACCAGGTTTTTGTCCTCCTCTGTTCACTAGTTAGCAGTACTTATGCACTCATCATCTGTCTCCTGGTGGGTGTGATAGAGATTGAGATCTCTGTTAACTGTTTGTGAAGAGCAGTAAAGGGTGAGTCATGCTCATATTGGCTGTCATGTGTTATTGGCCATTTGGTGCAGAAGCAATCATCTTGTCTTTCTTAACCATCATAACCACTTCTGAGCCTTCACTGGTGAAACTCCACTGAGGAACATGATAGGAAGTATTTTTTCTAATTTTCCCAGAACCACTTAGTGAGTGAACAGTAGAGATAGGATTCAACTCCTTGTCCCTCTGAGTACAGACCCTGAATTACTAACCACTGTACACTCTTATTTCATATTTTTTTATTATCCCTCCTTCTTGCCACACACCTCATTCTTCTGCAGTCATTTGAATCTAGACCATAAAAGGATTAACATTTACCTACAGGGTCTTTTCCATCTGAGTTGGCTTAGGAACTGAAAATAGCACTGCCAATAAAAGCAAGCTATTCTTCTCCCTTTGGGCCTGCATCAGGCTATGTTCTGGATCTGACTGGACCTTATCAAAGAGGGAGGACTTCATCCTTCTACATTCTGATAGGACTGATATACTCGGTGACAGAATTAATCTACATTAGACCTCCATCTGATAAAATCTCAGTAAGATATGACATTTAGTGTTTCACCCAGCATTCCCTAATTCTCATTACTCAAAGACATACTGGACAATATAACAACTTCATCATACAGCAAATCACTATGCTATATCCCACACTCAGCATCCACACTTGCCAGTCTATACTTGTTCCTCCACAATTTCATTTCTTATTTACCTTCACACACTTTTCCTTAAACTTTTACCACATCACACTTGGTGTACACATTCAAGTGACAATTTTGGTGCATGAAACAGTTTATGTGTCTAGGACTGGATTTACCAAACTCTACCTTCTTTAAAAATATGGGGCACTTACTTGCTTCAATGAATAAGAGTTTCAGAGTAGGAGGAAAGAGCTATGTTGTCCTTTGGAAGATAAGTTATCTATTTTGAAAATATGCAATGGAAAATGTTATATATATGGTTTTACAAACTTGTTTTTAGCACTGACTTATAAAATTTATTTTCAAAGCCACTTAGTTCCAAACTTTAGATAACTGAGGTTGTACAATATTTCTTACTTTCCAGAATATTCTAGAATATTATGACATTAATATGCACTATTCCTTAAGGATAAAGCAAAAGTACACTTCATATCATTGGAAAATCTTGGCCTCACACATTCATATTGGCCACTTCACATTCTGTGGTTCACTCTGTTCTTTCATTCCTGCCTCTTGTGTCACTTTCCAATAAATTACCTGCTGTTTTTGTTGTTAAGTGAGCAGTACCCAACAAGCACACACATCTCATTAATAATCATGCTTCTTTAGAACTTGGGCAATGTGAGCTGCATTCCATGGCATGTCTGAAAGTCCTACAGAATTCCTCTCAGAATCACTCACCCAACAAACAGAAGATTGGAACATTCATTCCCCACTTTTATTCCCCAGACCTTTAACTCTCCTGTATATTTGGGCAGTGTGTTAATTGGGCTTCAGTATCATTGTTGTAGGCTCCAAGGCAAAGAGTAAACCCTAGAAGCTTGAATTTTCCATGAAACTGTTCATCACAGCTATAGTTGAAATCTGAGAGGGATCATGGGGATGTGACATGGTCACCAAAGTTGTCTGCTATAGAAGTATTCCTGAATAGAGGGAAAGAAACCATGGAGAAAACAAAAATTATATGCTAGAGCAGTGGTTGTCAGAGGATGACTCTCTGCACAAGCCTCATGAGCATCACTTGGAAACACAGAGAAATACAATTTGTTGGGCCCTTGCCACAGACTGAATGAAATAGAAAATCTGGTCTTGGATCAAGCAATGGGTGTGAATGCTAGCAAGCCGTGTGAGTGTGTGTGTATGTGTGTGTGTGATGCAGAGAGAGGTAGAGACAGAGACACAGAGAGAGACAGACAAAGACACAGAGAGAGACAGAAAGAGACAACAAGGGAAAGGAAGGAGATGTGGGAAGAGAAAGGGATTGGAGCAAAGTTGCGCATTATCATTTATATATTCATTTATCCAACCAATATTTACTGACTATTAATATACAAGGTACATGCTTTCAACTGTGCTAGCAATGGACAAAAGCAGAAGAAGAACATGGACACAAGTAAAATACATATATTCTGAAGTCCCCATTTTAGCAGTAACTTCAAAATCCATTCCTATCTGCCTTTACAAGACATATTAAAAAGTCACTACACTGATTACTCTGAATTTTATTACCTCTCTATATCTCTCTTCTGACATTATGAAAAATGAAATAGCTAAACCATGGATAAAGTGAAAAGAGAAGCAAGTGAAGAATAGGAGACACCAAAAGAAGAGTAGTAGATGCCAACTAGTTAATTGCTCCTTGAAAAAGTGTGTGAACTGCTGTCAGTCTTATACTACAGTGACAGCTAAAAAGTAGAATATTGTCAGTACTTCAAGTTGGGAATGGATGCCTTTACAATGTCTACTTGCACAAGGAAGTTTTGAACAAGCATAATCCGTCATTTTCGATGTCTATTTTCTAAGGAAAAAAAAAAAAAAGCATAAGAAAGTCCTCCAGATTCATTCTGATGGCAAGTGAAAAAACTGTCATTTATAGCATGAAATTTAGAGTTAAGTACTGAATATTTATCTGCAAACCATGCCTATCATCTTTTTAGAGGAAATACATCCTTATGCTGTAAAGTTTTTCTTTACAGAGAACAAAAAATTTCTACTGTATTTAGTTATCATGGGAAATAATTACTTCCATTTTCTACTCAACTCTGCTTAGATATCCAAGACTAAGTCAACTGACTCTATAAAATCTTAAATAGATTGTTTTATCCAAAATGACATTAACATTAGGGTAGGAGAGTGATTCTGGCTGAGAGACACCATACTGAATATTGTTCTATTTCTGCCCAAGAGAACAGAATACCCATTCTTCCTCTTTGTGTAATTGCCTACTGAAGCAACAGTCTTGAGTCTCTTGCCTAAATGGGAGACATTTTTAGGCTTCTATTTCAAGGAATAATTACCAGAGCTAGATGTATAATGCATCTGCACACATTTCACCACCTGGCTAATTCTTCTGTGTGAGTTTTGATGAAAGATGTCTTTGGATGAAAAAGCGAGTATTCAGCCAACGCTGTCTATAGTCGAGAGTGTATACTCATGACACAGAGAAAGTGAAAGAGATGAACACTTCAATATGTAGGTTGGGTTATATCTGGGTTACTAGCAAACAAAATTGTACACAACAAGAAGGATGCTATCTCAGAGATTGAATTTCTCTTTCTTTCATTGTCCATGCTGTAGAAAGATATGGTAACTCACTTTGGGGGCACATAATCTATTTCCTTACATCATCCTTGACAGAAGGCAGGGGTGTTTGTATTGTGTGTGTGTGTGTGTGTGTTAATAACTGTCATTAAATTGTCCCCTGACCCATGGTGACCTCATGCACAGCAGAGTGAAATGCTACACTCTCCTGTGCCATCCTTCTGAGAAGTTGCATATCATTGTGATCCATAGGGATTCCATTGGCTGATTTTCAGAATTAAATTTCTAGTGCTTTCATTCTCCTCTTAGTCTGGAAACTCCACTGAAACTTGTTCAGCATTATAGTAGCTGCAGCCCCACTAACAGAAGACTGACTGCTGATTGTGATTGAGATGAGTTGGTGGGAATTAAACCCAGTTCGCACACATGGAAGGTAAAAATTCTACCAATCAGCCATCACTGCCCACATAATACATTACCTACACCAATGTCTTTGATCCAAGACTTGTTTTCAGGGGAAGTGAAACAAAATAGCACCCATAAGTTCTAGTAAGATGGCACAATAGATAGACAAGTTACACAGACCCTCTGCAACAAAGCAATGAAAAAAAAAAAAATTGAAACTGATAAGTAAGATGATCCTGGAACCCAGAGCTTTGAAGAAAAGGATAAAGAAGTGGATCCAATACCAACTAGTAGAAGAACCTGAATGAAATTGAGTAAGGAGACAAATGGAGCTGTGGGCTTCTGGCTGTCCTGAGAGCACAGCCATTTTGAATATTTCCAGTGCAATCTAAGAACTAGCTCTGTTCACCAAGGTTGCATGGGCAAGGACTGTATTGGTGTCTGACAATGAGAAGGGCAAACAGTGAGGAAAAGGACAGGCAGACCTGTGGACTGCTGTTGGCTGTCATGAGGGTACAGCCATTTTGGATGCTTAAAAGTGGCTGGCACAGCCATCCTGAGTGTGTAAAGGAGATGTTTTTGCTTGGACTGCAACCTTGGAGTGGGCTTCACCTGCTAAGGACAGCACAGGCAACGTCACTGGAGACTAATGACTGGAGAGGTGTGATACTCCCCTTGTTACTCTTGTACTCTCACTCTCTTGGTGAATAGGTGTGTGGCCATCCCCTGGATCTGTGAGTCACCTTTTTGACCTGTGGGGTTCCATCCAAGTCTGTGCCCTGCCAGAGCCTGGGTGTCATGCCCTGACCCCCCACAGTTTTGTTTTTGTTTGTTTAAAATTTTTTTTCTTTTTATCTTCCTCCCCCTCCCTCCCCATTTTCTCTCCCAAGTTATTATGTTTTTTTTCTCTTTTCCTGGTTTCCTTCTTTTTTCTTTTTTTTAGTTTTTTGTATACTTTGTTTTCCTTTTTGCAGTTTTCCCTATTCTTTTACTCTTACTATTTTCTCTCACTCCTCCTTCCTCAGATATTGTGGCATTTTTTTTTTCTCTCTTTTTGCATGATCTTTCTTTTATTCTTTTAAAATGTATTTTGAAAATTTTTCTAACTGAGTAGGAGATGGCAACTGTTCACACACAACTCCACCATATATGTAATCAGCTCCACGCACTGTGTGAAGACCACCATTTGCTTTTGCATCAACTGACCAACAATAAAAAGTGACCAATACCAGTTCAACTCACCTTCAGCTGCTCTTTAAGAACAGCTAAGAGAGACAATCTTATTCTCTATCACACCCACCAGGAGACAGGTGATGAATGCCTAAGTAGTAACAACTAGCAAATAGAGGAGCACAGTACCTTATTCACAAAGATATATCAAAACAAAATAAAGGGCAAAATAATCTTGCACAAATTACACCAACCTACAACCACAAATTAAACAAACACAACACTATAGAAATTCTGGTAGCATAGAGAATAAGGCATTTGACTGCTAAAAAGAAGTCTGGTGGTTCAAACCCACCAGCAACTCCTTGGAAGGAAGGTTTGGCAATCTATTTCTGTAGTGATACCACTTCAGAAACCCAAGGATTGGTCACTATGAGTCAAATCCTACTCTATGGCAGTGTGTTGTGTTTGTTTTATAACACCATAATGTCTCAGAGACAACAGCTCATCACAGCCCAGACAAGAAAGTAAGATAAAGTAGTAGAAACAAGGGACCAGGATACAAATCCAGAAAATATCCCTGAGTAAGAAGCAGCATAGAAACTCCCTGATAAGGAATTCAAAAGAATTATATTTGAGTACTTTTAACAGATTAAGTGACAGATCAAGGGAAACACTGACAAGATCCAGGAAAACACTGACAAAATTAAGGAAAAAACAGGCAAGACTCTAGAACAATTTAGGAAAACAATACAAAAACAAATTGATATAAAATTTCAAAAATAGATAACACATCTATTTTTAGGGCAAAAGAGCAGAATCATATCAATGGAAGACAGAATGAATGAGATTGAAGAAAAATACCTCAATACAACTTTGTTAAGGGATTAATCATACAAAAGATGAACACATAATGAAGAAAACCTAAGATTCAAGTGGGATACCATCAAAGGGAATAACCTACATGTAATTGGAATTCCAGAACAGGAAGAGACAGATAAAACCACAGAGAAGTTTGTCAAAGATTTGTTGAAAGATAATTTGTCTAATATGATGAAAAATGAAAATATATTTATTCAAGAAGTTCAATAAACTCCAAATAAGTTAACCCCTAAAGAAAAACTACCAAAGGACAGATCTGATTTCTCAGCAGAAACCATGCAGGAAAGAAGGCAATGGGGATGTATATATGTGTGTATATATATATATATATATATATATATACGCTGAAAGAAAAAAAAATTCCAAACAAGAATTATATACCCAGCAAAATTTTCTGTCAAATATGATGGTGAAATTAGGAAATTTCCAGATAAGCAGAAAATAAGGGCATTGATTAAAACCAGACCAACTTTGCAAAAGAAACTAAAGGGAGTCATTCAGAAAGAGAACCAGGAACAGCAAATAACATATATAACAGCATACCCCAGAAACCAACACAGAAATAGACATATCCAAAGTAAAATAAGCTTACAAGACTATAAACAGGGAACCAGAGACATTAATTAATAAACGTGGAGAACTACAAACCAAAAAGAGGGAATAAATAGTGTAGTTACAGAACTTCTAAATGGAGAGGAAGTGAAGACAATTGTGAGAAAAATCAGACTGCTTTAGTCTTGGAAAGAAAATGATAAATTACAGGGTAACCTCAAAGAAAAATAGTAAACCTTTGCATTAAAATAAAAAAGAGGACAAACATAAATACTTGGCAAATACTAAAACAATAGCAACAAAGGAGATGATAACATGACTTGTAAACAAAATGAGCTCAGTACAGAAAATTATATGGAAAAAGAAATCAGCAACACCATGGAAAACCATAACAAAATAATGACAGTGTCAAATTCATACTTGTTGATAATTGCACTGAATGTAAAATTAAATAAACAAATAAATGTACCACTCAAGGGACAGAAAGTTGCTGACTGGATTAAAAAAAAAGAAAGAAAGAAAATTAAAAAAAAAAAAAATCCATCAATATGCTGTCTATGAAAGACTCACATTAGACACAAAGACAAATAGAGAGTAAAAATCAAAGTTTGAAAAAAGATATACCAAGCAAATGGCAACCAAAAGAAACCAGGAGTAGCAATATTAATTACTGATAAAATATACTTTAAAACAAAAACAACCATAAGAGACAAGGAAGACCATAATATAATGATTAAAGGATCATTTGAAAAAGAGGACATAACCAAAACAAATATCTCCAAACCCAATGAAAGAGCCCCAAAATACATAAAGCAGACTTTAACAGAATTGAAAAGACAAATAGATGACTCAACAGTAATATTAGGAGACTTTAATATACCACTTTTAATAAAAGATAGAACAGCTAGAAAGCAACTCAACAAAGATGTAAAAGAACTAAACAATTCCATCAACCAACTTGACCTTATAGACGTCTACAGAACAATTTGTGCAACAACAGCAAAATATACATTCTTCTCCAGCACACATGGAACATTTTTCTCCAGCACACATGGAACATTCTGCAGCACACATGCAACATTCTGCACATGAGACCATTCCCTTGCTTGCCACAAAGCATGTCTCATAATTTTAAAACTTTGAGATACTGCAAAGCATCTTCTCAGATCACAAAGCTATAAAATTGGAAATCAACATTGGGAAGACCAATGGAAAAAGAGCAAATGCATGGAAACTGAATAACACCCTCCTCAAAAATGACTGGGTATCAGAAGAAATAAAATATGAAATTTAAAAATCCCTTGAATCAAACAAGAATGAAAACACAACATACCAAATTTTTTGGGACACAGCAAAAGCAGTGATCAGAGGGCAATTTATTCCAATAGATGCAAACATAAAAAAGAAGAGCCAAAATCAACATCTTAATCCCAAATCTCCAACAACTGGTAAAAGTCCAAGAAAAAGGCCTACAGTCGCCAGAAGAAAAGAAAAACTACACATTTGAGCAGAAATAAATAAAACAGAAAATAGAAAGACAATAGAAAAAAATCCACAAGACTAGAAGTTGGTTCTTTGAAAAGAGTAATAAAATGAACAAACCACTGGCAAACTTAAGAAAGGAAGAGAAGAAGACACAAATAACATGAATAAGAAATGAAAGGGGTGATGTCATAACAGAACCAACCAAAATAGGAAAAATAATAAGAGGTATGATACTATGAAAAACTGCACTCCAACAAATTTGAAAATGCAGAAGTGGAAAAATTTATAGAAACACAATACTTAACGAACACAGACTGAAGTAGAAAACATGAACACACCCATAACAAAAGAAGACATTGACCAGGTCATTAAAAAAAAAAAAAAAAAATTACAAACAAAAAAATAGTCCTGGCCCTAATGATTTCACTGGAGAATTCTACCAAACTTTCAGAGAAGAGCTGACACTAATCCTAATGAAACTATTCCAAACCAAACAAAAACCAAACTCACTGCCGTCGAATAGCATCTGACTCATAGCAACCCCTTCTTGGGTTTCTGAGGCAGTATCTCTATGGAAGTAGATTGTCCAATCTTCCTTCTGAGGAGTGGCTAGTGTGTTTGAACCACCAGCCTCCTGGTTAGCAGTCAAATGCCTTATGCACTATGCCATCAGAACTCCTAAAACTATTCCAGAACATAAAAAAGGATGGAATCCTCCCAAATTCATTTTATGAAGCAAGCATAACCCTAATACCAAAATAAACCAAAGACACCACTAGAAAGGAAAACTACAGACCAATATCCCCCATGAATATAGATACAAAAATCTTCAACAAAATCCTAGCCAATACACTCCAACAACATATCAAAAAAATAATACACCATGACCAAATGGGATTCATACCAGTTACGCAAGAATAGTTCAACATTGAAAAACCAATCAACATAATCCATCACATAAGTAAAATAAAGGAAAAGAATCACATGATCATATCAATAGATGCAATAAAGGCATTTGATAAAATCTAGCACCCATTCCTTATAAAAACTCTCAGAAAAACAAGAATGAAAGTGAAATTCCACAAGATAATAAACAGCATTATTCTCAATGGAGAGAAACTGAGACCATTCCCTTTGTGAACAGGAACCAGACAAGTATTCCCTCTTTTTTCACTTCTATTCAACATTGTGCTGGAAGTCCTAGGCAAGGGAATAAGGCAAGACAGAGAAGTCAAAGGCACCGAAATTGATAAGGAAGAAGAAAAACTGTCCCTGTTTGCAGCTGATATGATTCTATATATAAAAAACCCAAGGGACTCAGTAAGAAAACTACAGGAACTTATTGAAAAATTTAGCATAGTGACGATACAAGATCAACATACAAATATGAGTTGGATTCTTCTACACTAGCAAAGAGGTCTCTGAAAAGGAAATAAGGAAATCAATACCATTTATAATTTATTATTTTTGCTTGTTATTTGCCATCAAGTCAGGCCTGACTCATAGAGACCCCTCCTTGGGTTTCTGAGGCAGTATCATTACAGAAGTAGACTGCCCAAACTTCCTTCTGAGGAGTGGCTGGTGGGTTTGAACTGCTAGCCTTCTGGTGAGCAGTCAAGTGCCTTAGACACTATGCTACCAGAGCTCCTTGACCATTTATAATAACTACCCAAATGATAAGATACTTGGGAATATATCTTGCCAGGAACCCAAAAGACCTTTGCAAAGAAAACTAAAAAACACTACTTCAAGAAGCTATAAAAGGTTTACATAAATGGAATAACATACCATGCTCATGAATCGGAAAACTGAACATTGAGAAAATATTATACAAAGCCATCTATACATTTAATGCAATCCCAATCCAGATTCCATCAACATTCTTTAAAGACATGGAAAACCCAATCACTACTTTTATGTGGAAAGGAAAGAGACTTTGGATAAGCAAAGTGCTATTGAAGAAGAAGAACAATGTAGGAGGTCTTACACTCCCAGATTTCAACACCTACTGCATAGCCACTATTGTCAAAATTAGCCTGGTATTGGTACAACAGACACATAAACCACTAGAACAGAATTGAGAACCCAGAAATAGATCTATCAACCAATGTTCAGCTGGCCATAGGGCCAAAATCCATTGAATGGGGTAAAGATAGTCTCTCACAAATGGTGCTGGCAAAACTGGATATTCATTTGAAGAAAACTGAAACAAGACCCATACCTCACAATGTACGCAAAAACTGACTCCAAATGGATTGAAGATTTAAATGTAGAATCTAAAACTATAAAGTTCATCAAAGAAAAAATAGGGGCAAGTTTAGGGGCCCTAATTTATGGCATAAATAGACTATCAAGCATAAACCAAGATGGACAAACAGCAAAAGATAAACTAGATGATTGAGACCTTCTAAAAATTAAATTCCTATGTTCATTAAAAGACTTCTCCAAAAGGGTAAAATGAGAAACTACAGAATGGAAAAAATATATTCAGCAATGATGTATCAGACTTGATTCTAAAATATGTAGAAAACTCCAACACCTAAACATAATAAAGTCAAACAATCCAATTAAAAATGGGCAAATGATATGAATAGACACTTCACCAAAGAGGATATTCAGGGAGCCACAAAGATATGAAGAAATGTTCATGATCTTCAGCCATTAGACAGATGCAAAACAAAACAACCATGAGATACCATTTCATGTTGGCATTAATAGCAAAGTTCAATAAGACGGAAAATAACTGAAAAATCTACTGACAGAGGTATGATGACAGAATAGGCAGACAAAGTACACAGACCCTCTTCAACAAAGAAAAGGGGAACCAATTAACACATATACAGAGGATAATCCTGGAGCTCTGAGCTTTGAAAGGAAGGATACAGAAGTGGATGAAACTCCAACTAGGAGAGGAATCTGCATGAAATCACCAAAAAAGGAAACATACGCAGCTGACTATGAGCTATCCTGACTGCACAGAAAGCTTGGATGTTGCCAAGTGGTGTTAGACATAAGAATTAACCTAAAAATCAGCCCTACTAGCCAGGGACTGCACAGAGGACTATACCGGTGGCTGGTGAATAAAAGGGGAAGCAGTGAAGAGGGAGACGAGCTGCGCTGTGGACTTTTGGCTATCCAGAGGGTGCAGCCATTTTGAATGTTTACAAGCAGTTAAACCATTTTGGATACCTAAAGTGACAGCATTCTATCAGATTCCAGGGACCTAAGAATAGGCTCCACTTGCAGGGATCGCAAGGACATTCCAGACACTGAAGACTGGAAAGGTTCAATATACCCCTTGTCACTCTTATACCCCACATAATCTTGGTGAATGGAAACACAGCCATCCCTCACTCCCATCAACCGTTTGGGCCTGCAGGAATTCCATCCCGATTTGTGTACTCTGACACAGTCTGGGTGCCCTACCCCACTTTGCCCAGATTCTTTTTCCTTTTTTTTAAGTTTGTTTGTTTTTGTCTGTTTTAAAATTATTATTATTATTTGTTGTTTTCTTTTTTCATCCCTTTTATTACTATTCTTTCTCCTTCCACTCCAAGTTTCTAGTTTTCAGCCTTTTCTCTCTTCCCTTTTACTGGTTCCCATGTTTTTCTTTCTTGTGGCTCTCCCCCTTCCTTGTTTGTCTTTTTGCATTTTTCCCATGTTTTTCTTCATTTTTCTCTGAAACTACCTCTTTTCTCTTATTCCCCACACCTGAGATATAGCTTTTTTTTTTTTCTTTTTTCTTTCTTTTCCTCTACATATTTATTTTGGTTTTTTAAAGTATGTCTTTAAATATTTTCTCTCTTTTATTGACTTTCCTCTTTTTTATTTCTTCTTTCTCTTTTTTGGTGATTGTTCCTATGTGTTTATGAGGTGGCTGGTTTTTTGTGCTCTTGTTTTTACCTTTTCAATGGGTTTTGATTGGTATTTTAGTCTGAGTGAGAGACAGCAACCATGCCTCTGTGACACAATCACACCAATACCTCCTTCAAGACAAATAATCATCAAACTCATCAAAACCAAAGACAAAGAATCCTGAAAGCAGCATGGGAAATGTAAACATTACCTAAAAAAGGCAACCAATAAGACTAAACCCTGATTTCTCAGCAGCAAC
>NW_006921895.1:3971795-3977908 GCF_000298275.1 Orycteropus afer afer
GTTCAGAGAACTGACACTAATCTTACTCAAACTCTTCCAGAACATAGAAAAGGATAGAATCCTCCCAAATTCTTATATGAAGCAAGCATAACCTTCATATCAAAACCAGGCAAAGACATCACTAAAAAGGAAAACTACAGACCAATAGTCCTCACGAATATAGATGCAAAAATCTTCAACAAAATCCTAGCCAATAGACTCCAACAACATATAAAAAAATAATAATACATTGTGACCAAGCAGGGTTCATAGCAAATATTCAAGGATGGCTCAAAGTTGGGAAAACAATCAACATCATCCATCACATAAATAACAAAGGAAAACAACCATATGAATATATCAATGCAGAAAGGCATTTGATAAAATCCAACATCAATTCCTGTTCAAAACTCTCAGCAAAAAAGGACAGAAGGGAAATTCTTCAACATAATAAAGGGCATACATTCAAAACCAATGGCCAACATTATTCTCAATGGAGAGAGACTGAAACCACTCCGCTTGCAAACAGGAACCAGACATGGATACCCTCTGTCACAACTTCTATTCAACATTGTGTTGGAAGTCCTAGCCAGTGCAATAAGGCAAGAAAGGGAAATCAAGGCATCTGAATTGGTAAGGAAGAAGTAAAACTATTCCTATTTGAGGATGATATGATCCTGCATACAGAAAACCCAAAAGACTGTCAAAAAACGATTAGAACTAGTTAAGAGATTTAGCAGAGTGGTAGGATACAAGATCAACCTCAACATCAGCAAAGAGATTGCTGAAAAGGAAATAAGGAAATCAATACCATTTATAATAGCTATCAAAAAAATAAAATACTTGGGAAAAAATCTTACCATGTACACAAAAGTCGTGTACAAAGCAAACTGCAAAAGATTACTTCAAGTAACCATGAGAGATCTACATAAATGGAAGAACATACAATGCTAATGGATAGGAAAACTGAACATTGTGAAAACATCAGTTCTGCCCAAAGCAATCTATACATTCAATGCAATCCCAATCCAGATCTTATCAACATTCTTTAAGGATAGGGAAAAACCAATCACTAACTATATATGGAAAGTAAAGAGACCCCAGATAAGCAAAGCAATATTGAAGAAGAACAAAGTAGGAGGTATCACAATCCCAGATCTCAATACCTATTATATAGCCACAATAATCAAAAGTGCCTGGTACTGGTACAATGACAGACACATAGAACAACAGAATAGAAATGAGAGCTCAGAAATAGACCCATAGACCTACAATCAGCTGATCTTTGACAAAGAGCTGAAATTTATTAAATGGGGAAGAGATTGTTTAACAAATGGTGCTGGCAAAACTGGATAGCCATTTGCAGAAAAATGAAACAAGATCTGTACCTCACACCGTACACAAAAACTAACTCCAGATGGATCAAAGACTTAAATGTGAAACCTAAAACTATAAAGTTCCTCAAGGAAAAACCAGGGGCAAATTTAAGGGCTTTAATATATGGCATAAATAGACTATCAATTATAACCCAAAATGCACAAACAGCAGAAGATAAACTAGATGAATGGAACCTTGTAAAAATTATTTTTTACGTGTTTCAAAGACTTCTCCAAAAGAGTCAAAAGAGAAACTACAGATTGGGAAAAGAATATTTGGTGATCACATATCAGGGATTTATCTCTAAAATTTATGTTGTTGTATTTTTGTTATGTGCCATCGAGTCAGACCCGACTCATAGCGACCCCTCCTTGGGTTTCCAAGGTAGTTATCACTAGGGAAGTTGATTGTCCCATCTTTCTTCCAAGGAGTGGCTGGTGGGTTTGAACTGCCAGCCTTCTGGTTAGCAGTCAAGTGCTTTAGGCACTACACTACCAGAGCTTCCAATTTTATAGAAAACTCCAACACCTCAACTACAAGAAGAAAATAATTAACTTAAAAAATTGGCAGAAGATATAAATAGATACTTCACCAAATAGGATAATCAGGTGACCAACAAATCCATGAATAAATGCTCATGATCATTAGCCATTGTTGTTGTTATGTACCATTGAGTCAGACCTGACTCATAGCAACCTCTCCTAGGGTTTCTGAGGTGGTATCACTATGGAAGTACATTGCCCAACCTTCCTTCTGAGGAGTGGCTGGTGGCTTTGGACCACCAGCCTTATGGTTAGCAGTCAAGTGCTTTAAACACTACACTACCAGAGCTCCTCATTAGCCATTAGAGAGATGCAAATCAAAACAGCAATGAGATATCATCTTGCCCCAGAACTAGTAGTAAATTTCAACAGGATAGAAAATAACAAGTGCTGGCAAGAATGTAGAGATATTGGAACTCTCATACACTGCTGGTGGAACTGTCAGATGATACAAGCACTGTGGAAAGCAGTATGGAGATTCCTTGAAATTGGAATTATAAATACCATTTGACTCAGCAATTCCATTATTAGGTATATATCTGTGGTAGTTCAAGTTGTATGTCAACTTGGTTGGGCCTGGCTGAGTGGCTGGGCAGCTGGTTGTGGTTATTCCCCGTGATGAGACTGGCAATCAACTCCATGATGGAATCTACCACAAGCAGTTGAGTAGCTGCTTTGGGATGTGGTTTGCTTCCCATATGTAAGCAGCAGCTTTTGGAATGGTCTCTAGCTTATGACACACTTGAACCCTGCATGTAGCCCTGTCATTTTTCAGCAGTTTTCCATGCTCTTCCAACCTTGCGACTTTCAATGGACTTGAATTCATGGCCTGCCATGTGGTTTGGTAATATTGGGACTGTGCCTTTTTACTTGCCAACCTTGGGCTTCTCAGCCTCAGCAGCCAGCAGCTGAGTGAAGAAAAGCCTCCAGCTTCATTGGGCCAGGAGCAGGAGGCAGAGATGGCTTTCACCCAACCCCTAGAGCCTGGCACTGTGAAGTTGGACTTAAAGCCTGCAAATTGTTAGAGAATAAACTGTTTGTTCAAGCCATTCCATTTGTGGTATATTCTTGTCAGAGTGGTACTGAGTAACCAGAACAATATCCTAAAGAAGTGAGAGCTAGGACAAGAATAGACATATGAACACCCATGTTCATCACAGCACTATTTACAATAGCAAAAAGATGGAAGCAACCTTGGTGCCCATCAGCAGAAGAATGGATAACCAAACTGTGGTACATACACAAAATGGAATACTCTGCAACCCTAAAGAATAATGTAGAATCTCCAAAACACCACAAAATGTAGATGAAATTGAAAGACAATTTGCTGAGTGAAATAAGTCAATTACAGAAGGACATATATTGTATTAGTCCGTTATGGTAAAAAGTCAAGGAAAGCTTTATATATGGAAGGAAATTTTCTTTGTTGGTTATCATAGGTGGGAGAAGAGGGGAGGGAATACCACTAGGTAGGTAGAGACAAGTATTGATTTGGGTGAAGGGAAGGGTATTGTAGAAAATGTGAGTGATCAACACGGTAGCATTGAGGAAGAGGAAGATAGAGACAGGTGTGTGGGAGGTACAGATAACAAAGATGAACCCTTTAGTACACATAATACTGTGTTGCCAGTGAAGGTAAACACTGATTTATGGGTGGATAGATGGGTGTACAGGCTGAACTATTAGGTATGTCTATGCAGGGGGTAGTGCACTTATGACCATGCATAGGGTTGAAAGACAATGTTTCTACAAGTGTATTTGTATGTTCTGTAAGAATTCTCAGGTATATAGTAGAGCTGGCAAGGGATAAGATTGGTGTTACTTCTTGTCCACAGCCAGCTACCCAGAGGGAGTGAATAGTTCAGTATGTGGGCTCAGGATCAGAGTTGCAGGGGACGTTAATCTCAATTGGCATAACATACTACATAAAAATATTGTTCCACATTCTACTTTGACAAATAGCAACTGGGATCTTAAAAACTTGTAAGTAGCCATCTAAATGCAATGATGGTTCTCTCCTCATCTAGAGCAAAGAAGAATGAAGAAAGCTGAAGACACATGAAAAGAATTAGTCCTAGCAACTGGTACACCATGCTATCATCAGCTTACATGATAATAAGACCAGAAGAACTAGATGGTGCCCAGCTACCATCAACCACTTGGAGGGGGATCTATGTTGGAGATCCTAGGCAGAGTGGGAGAAAAATCTGGAACAAAATTCAAAATAATTAATAAAACAAATGATACCAGTTTTGTTGGTCTGATAGAGCCTGGTGGAGCCAATGAGACTATGGCCCTTATCTGACCTTTAGGTCTGGAATTGAACCCACTCTTGTGGCTTCCAGCCAAGCGAAACACAGGCATATGAGCTGGCCATTTACATTAGGTAAGTACACTCCTTGGAGAGATCAATCATGGGAGAATAGAGAAACTGTGTATGCACAGGGAGACAGCTCAGGGGCGGAAGTGTATGGTAAGGAAGGACACTGGGAAGAGGTGGCTGTGGGGAGTAATTGGGAGCAGAGCTGCTGTACTGTGAGAGATTACAGTCAATGTCATGTCACAAGGTATATGTGAACTGTTGTATAGAATATGAATTTGCTCTGTAAGCTTCCACCTAAATCACAATAAAATTAAAACAAAAAAGTAAAATAACAAATGCTGGCGAGGATATGGAGAGATTGAGACTCTCATACACTGCTGGTGGGATTGTAAAAGGATAAAACTGTTGTGGAAATCAGTATGGAAATTTCTTAAAAGTTGGAATTAAAAATACCATTTGATCCAGCAATCCCATTGCTAACTATAGATCCTAAAAAAATGAGAGGCAGGACATAAACATATATGCACACCTATGTTCATCACAGCACAATTCACAATAGCAAAGAGATGGAAACAACCTGAGGGCCCATCTGTGGGGGAATGGAAAACCAAACAGTGATACATACACACAACGGAATACTATGTAACTCTAAGAAATAATGTTATTTTTGTTGTTGTTATATGCCGTCCAGTCATCTCTGACTCATAGCAACTTTATGTACAACAGAACAAAACACTGCTCAATCCTGTGCCACCCTTACTACTATACCTGAGCACATTGCTGCAGCCACTGTGTCGATCCATTTTGTTGAGGGCCTTTCCCTCTTTCGTTGACCCTCCACTTTACCAAGCATGACATCCTTCTCCAGAGATTGGTTCTTTCTGATGACAAGACAAAAATAGGTGAGAAAAAGTCTGGCTATCCTCATTTCTAAGGAACATTCCAGCTGCACTTCTTCCAAGACAGATTTGTTAGTTTTTTTATCAGTCCACGATCCTTTCAGCATTGTTCAACAACACAACTCAAAAGCACCAACTCTTCTTAGATCTTCCTTATTCGTTGTCCAGCTCTCACATGCGTACAAGGCAATTGAAAACACAATAGCTTGGGTTAGGCATATCTTAGTCTTTAAGGAGATATCTTTGCTATTTAGCACTTAATAGAGGTCTTTTGCAAAAGATTTGCCCAATACAATATGTCTTTTGATGTCTTGACTGCTGCTTTCATTGGCATTGATGGTAGAACCAAGTAATATGAAGTCTTTGACAACTTCAATCTTTTCTCCATTACCGTGATGCTGGTTATTGGTCTCATTGTGAGGGTTTTTGTTTTCTTTATATTGAGGTGTAATCCATATGGCAAACTGTAGTCTTTAATCTTCATTAATAAGTGCTGTAAGTTATCCTCACTTTCAGCAAGCAATGTTGTGTTGTCTGTGTATCGCAAGTTGTTAATGGTTCATCCTCCAATACTGATGCCACGTTCCTCTTCGTATCAGCCAGCTTCTCAGATTATTTGCCCAGCATACAGATTGGATAAGTATGGTGATAGGATACAATCCTGACACACTCCCTTCCTGATTTTGAACCATGCGGTATCCCCTTGTTCTGTTCAAATGACAGCCTCATGTTCTATGTACAGGTTCCTCATGAGTACAACTAAGTGTTCTAGAATTCCCATTCATCTCGTTATCAAAATCTGTTATGATCCACACAATCGAATGTCTTTGCACAGTCAATAAAACACAAGGAAGCATCTTTCTTTGCTTTGGGCCATGATCCATCTGACATTAGCAATGATGTCCCTCGATCCACATCCCCTTCTGAATCCAGCTTGCATTTCTGGAAGTTCTCTGTCAATATACTGCTGCAACTGTTTTTGAATTATCTTCA
>NW_006921895.1:3978008-3979459 GCF_000298275.1 Orycteropus afer afer
TAGAAGAGAAAAATTCCTTACTACGAATTATATTTGTTGTTGTTGTTGATATGTGCCGTCGAGTCGGATCCGACCCATAGCGACCCCTCCTTGGGTTGCCAAGGAAATATCACTACAGAAGTAGATTGCCCAAACTTCTTTCTGAGGAGTGGCTGGTAGGTTTGAACTGCCAGCCATCTGGTTAGCAGTCAAGAGCCTTAGGCACTATGCTACCAGAGTTCCTAAAAATTATGTGCCCAGCAAAATTGTCCCTCAAATATGGTGGTGAAATAGGAGATTTCCAGATAAGCAGAAATTAAGGGAAGTTGTTAAAACCAGATCAACTTTACAAGAGATACTAAAGGGAGTTCTTTGAACAGAGAACCAATAGTAGCAAACAACAACCAACAATTAATACACATGATGACAAATCAGAAAGCAAACCAGTTGTGGAAGTATCCAAAGTAAAATAAGTTTACAAGGTTGTAAACAAGTACATCAATAGGCAAATGAGGACAACTACAAATCAAAAAGAAGGAAAAAATAGTGAAGTGAAAGAACTTCTAAATGGTGAGGAAGTCAAGAGTTGCAAGATAGAATGGACTATTCTAAACTTGGGGAGAAAATTATAAATCACAGGGTAAGATAAAAGAAAAATGATAAACCATCACATCACAATATAAAAGAGGATAAGCATAAATATTTAGCAAATACTAAAACAACAACAATGAAGGAAATGATAACATGTTTCACAAACAAAATGGGCTCAGCTCTGGAAATTATATGGAACAAAGAAACCAGGAACACCACAAAAAAGCACAGAACAAAATTACAGCAACAAATTCATATTTGTCGATAATTACATTGAATGCCAATGGATTACATGCACCTCTCAAGAGACAGAGTGTTGCAGAATGGATAAGATAACATAACCCATCAATACACTGTTTACAAGAGACAAACCTTAGAGAAAAAGACAAAAATAGACTAAAAATCAAAGGTTGGAAAAAGATATATCAAGCAAATGGCAACCAAAAAGAATAGGAGTTGAAATATTAATTTATGATAAAATTGACTTTAAGAGAAATGCCACCATAACAGACAAGGAAGGGCATTATGAAATGATTAAAGGATCAATTGAACATGAAGATGTCGTTCTTGTTGTTGTTAGGTGCTGTTGAGTCATTTCCAACTCATAGCAACCCCATGCACAGCAGAACAAAACACTGCCTGATCCCGTGCCAGCTCCACAATCCCTGCTATACTTGAGCCCATCATTGCAGCCACCGTATCAATCCATCTCATTGAAGGCCTCCCCCGCTTTCATCGACCCTCCACCCTACCAAGCATGACATCCTTCTCCAGGGAATGGTCCCTTCTTACAACATGACCAAAATAAGTGAGATGAAGTCTGGCCATTCTTGCTTCCAAGGAGCATTTCGGGTGCACTTCCTCCAGGACAGATCTGTTAG
>NW_006921895.1:3980622-3983096 GCF_000298275.1 Orycteropus afer afer
ATGTCCCTCGATCCACATCCCCTTCTGAATCCAGCTTGCATTTCTGGAAGTTCTCTGTCAATATACTGCTGCAACTGTTTTTGAATTATCTTCAGTAGGATTTTACTTGCATGTGATATCAATGATATTGTTTGATAATTTCCACATTCTGTGGGATGACCTTTCTTCGGAGTGGGTACATATATGGATCTCTTCCAATCAGTTGGCCAGGTAGCTGTCTTTCAAATCTCTTGGCATAGCTGAGTGAGTGCATCCAGTGCAGCATCCACTTGTTGAAACATCTCAATGGGTGTTCTTTCAATTCTTGGAGCCTTATTTTTTGTCAATTCCTTTAGAGCAGCTTGGACTTCTTCCTTCAGTATCATTGGTTCTTGATCATATGCCACCTCCTGAAATGATGACCATCTGTCAATTCTTTTTGGTACAGTGACTCTATGTATTCCATCTATCTTCTTTTGATGTTTCCTGCATCATTCAACATATTGCCCATGGAATGTTTCAATATTGCAATTTGGGGATTAAATTTTTCCCTCAGTTCTTTTAGCTTGAGAAATTCCCAGCATGTTCCTCCCTTTTTGTTTTGTAACTCCAACTTTTGACACATGTCATTATAATAATTTACTTTGTCTTCTCGAACTACTCTTTGAAATCTATTCAGCTATTTTATCCTGTCTATTCTACCATTTGCTTTAGCTATTCTTCATTCAAGGGCAAGTTTTAGAGTCTCCTCTGACATCCACTTTGGTCTTTTCTTCCTTTCCTGTCTTTTTAATGACCTTTTGTTTTCTTCATGGATGATGTTTTTGATCTCATTCCAAAATTCCTCTGGTTTTTGGGCACTGGTGTTCAAGGCATCAAATCTATTCTTCCGATGGTCTCTGAATTCACGAGGGATAAAATCAAGGTCATATTTTGACTCTCATGGACTTGTTTTAATTGTCTTCAGATTCAACCTGAACTTGCATATGAGCAATTGATGGTTTGTTCCACAATCAGCTCCTGGCCTTGTTTTGGCAGAAGATATTGAGCTTTTCCATTGCCTCTTGCCACAGATGAGGTAAATCTGATTCCTGGGTACTCCACCTGGGGAAATCCACATGTATAGCCATCATTTATGTTGTTAAAAAAAGGTATTTGCAATGAATAAGTAATTGGTCTTGCAAAAGTCTATCATGCGATCTCCAGCATCATTTCTACCACCAAGACCTTTTTTTCCAACTACCAGTGATTCTTCTTTGTTTCCAACTTTTGCATTCCAATCACCAGTTATAATTAACACATCTTGGGTACATGTTTGGTTAATTTCAGACTGAAGAAGTTGGTAAAAATCTTCAATTTTCCCATCTCTGTCTTTGGTAATTGTCCCTAAATTTGAATAATAGTAATATTCACTGATCTTCCTTGTAGACATATGGATACTATCCTGTCACTGACAGCATTGTACTTTAGGATAGATCTTGAAACTTTCTTTGTGATGATGAATGCCACGCATTCCGCTCCAATTTGTCATTCCTAGCATAGTACAGCATAAGGTTGTCTGATTCAAAATGATCAAAACTAGTCCATTTCAGCTCACTAATGCCTAGGATATCAGTATTTATGTGTTCCATTTCTTTTTTTGACAACTTCCAACTTTCCTAAATTTATATTTTGTACATTCCATGTTCTGATTATTAAGGCATGTTTGTAGCTGTTTCTTCTTATCTAGAGTCATGCCACATCAGCCTGAAAGCTTTACTCCATCCACATCATTAAGGTTGGCTCTATTCTGAGGAGGCAGCTCTTTCCTAGTCGTAGTTTGAGTGCCTTCTGACTTGAGGGGCTCATCTTCTGGCATTATGTCAGATAATGTTTCAGGGCTATTTTTCAGTAATATATCAGACAGTGATTCACCTCTACTCATAAGGTTTTCACTGGCCAATTCTTTGAAAAGTGGTTGGCCTCTTCCTTCTTCCAATCTGTCTTAGTCTGGAAGCTCCACTGAAACCTGTCCACCACAGGTAACTCTTTTGGCACTTGAAACACTGGTGGCATAGCCTCCAGTCTCACAGCAACACTGGTACCACAGAAGGACAAACTGACAGACAAGTTCATCTCCCTTAGCCCTTCCAAACTGTTCCATTCCTGATTTCTGGTCTTCCCTACCTGTTCTGACCCTCCAAAAGCTGTCTTCTGCCACTTCCCGGTCTTCTCCTATCAGTTCCAGCCCTTCATCATCATCATCATCATCATCATCATCATCATCATCATATTAATGTAGGATTATAAAAATGTAGAAAAAGAGTAATGTAGGATCTGCAAAACACCTCATAATGTGGATGAACTTGGCGGACACTATGCTGAGTGAAATAAGTTAATCACAGAAGAACAAATATTGTATTAATCCACTATCATAAAGAGTCAAGGAAAGGTTTATACATGGAAGGAAACTTTCTTTGTTGGTTACAAAGGATGAGAGGAGAGGGGAAGCTAAA
>NW_006921895.1:3983657-3986060 GCF_000298275.1 Orycteropus afer afer
TGACCTCATGTGTTACTGAGTGGACCTGCTCATTGAATTTCCTTGATTGTAATCATCATAGAAGGAGCTCTGGTGGCATAGTGCCTAAGGCATTTGGATGCTAACCAGAAGGCTGGTAGTTCAAACCCTCCAGCCACTCCTAGGAAGGAAGGTTGGACAATCTATTTCCATAGTGATACTGCCTTGGAAACTCAAGGAGGGGTCACAATGAGTTGGAACCGACTCCACGGCAGTGAGAATCATTATAGAAGTGGTTTACCAAGTTTTTCTTCCATGATGTTGCTGGTGGGTTTCAACCACCAGTCTTTAGGTTTGTAGTTGACTGCAATCTGTCCATAGCACCTTTGCTCCTTAACTTCTGAAGGAAAAGATGGCCTCTTTCTCTTAATATACTCTAACAAACCCAAAGGGTCACTGTCTATGCTATGTTCCCCTGTGCTTTTTTCTAGTTCCTTATCTTCTCAATTCTGCAGGATTAGATGATATACCACTCCTTGGTTGTTGAAACTCAGGTCAACTGTCATTTCTTCTTTGAAACTTGACAATCCACTCCACTGCCAGTACGGACTTCTTCAAGAACTCTCCACAATTGATTTTCTTTCTTGGCCATATTTCCTGTCTCCTTTTATTAAGATCCTTGATCTAAGGTTCCTAAACTTTCTAGATTCACAGGATCCTTAGTATCTCAGTAATTTTCACATCATCCATTGGCCAAAGGAAATATTATCATTTCCATGTATCAATTCATTGTGCCTATGTTGTTGTTAGGTGCTGTCAAGACATCTCTGACTCATAGTAACATAATGTAGAGCAGAACGAAATAGTGTCCAGTCCTGTGCCAGCCCCATGATCCTTGCTATACCTGAGGCCATCGTTGTAGCCACTGTGCCTATCTATCTTGTTGAGGGCCTTCCACTTTTTTGTTGACCTTCCACTTTACCTAAGCATGATTTCCTTCTCTAGGGAATTGTCTCTCTCTCTCTTTTTTTTTTTTTTTTACAACATGACCCAAGTAGATGAGAAAAAGTCTGGCCATTCTTGCTTCCTAGGAGCATTCTGGCTGAACTTCTTCCAGGACAGATTTGTTAATTTTTTAGCAGTCCATGGTATTTTCAGCATTGTTCACCAGCACCACAACTTGAAAGCATGAACTCTTCTTCAGTCTTCTTTGTTCATTGTTAAGCTCTTACATGTATATCAAGAGATTGAAAATACTCTGGCTTGTGTTAGGCACACCTTAATCCTAAAGGAGATATCTTTGCTCTTCAGCACCTGAAAGAGGTATTTACAGCAGATTTTCCTAGTGCAATATATCATCTGATGTCTTGACCGCTGTTTCCATTGGTGTTGATTGTAGAACCAAATAATATGAAGTCTTTGACAACTTCAATCTTTTCTCCATTTCTCATAATGCTGCTTATTGGTCCATTTGTGAGGATTTTTATTTTCTTTATATTGAAATATAATCCATACCGCAGACAGTAATCTTCAACCTTCATCAGTAAGTGCTTCATGTTCTCTTCACTTTCAGCAAAAAAAGTTGTGTCATCTGTGTATCACAGGTTGTTAATGACTCTTCCTTCAATTCTGGTACCATGGTCTTCTTCATATAGTCCAGCTTCTTGGATTATATGCTCAGGATAAAGATCGAATAAGTATGGTGACAAGATACAACTCTGACACACTCCTTCTTGATTTTCAACCATACAGTGTCCCTTTGTTCTGTTTGAATGATGCCTTTTGGTCTATGTACAGGTTCCTCATGAGTATAATTAAGTGTTCTGGAATTCCCATTCTTCTCAATGTTATCCACAATTTATTATCATGCACATAATAAAATGTCTTTGCATAGTCAATAAAACACATGTAAACATCCTTCTGGTATTCTTCGCTTTGAGTCAAGATCCATCTGACATCAGTAATGATATCCCTCATTCCATGTCCTCTTCTGAATCCAGCTTGGATTTCTAGAAGTTCTCTGTCAATATACTGCTGCAGCCATTTTTCAATCTATATGCTGAGCAAATAATCCAAGAATCTGGACTATATGAAGAAAAACGTGGCATCGGGATTGGAGGAAGAATCATTAACAACCTGAGACATGCAGAGATACAAGTTTGCTTGCTGAAAGTAAGGATGACTTGAGACACTTATTGATGAAGGCTGAAGAATATAGTATGCAGTATGGATTATGTCTCAAGATAAAGAAAACAAAAATCCTCACAATTGAACCAATGAGCAGCATCACAATAAATGGAGAGGAGACAGAGGTTGTCAAAGAATTCATGTTGCTTGGTTCTACAATCGATGCCAATGGAAGCAGCAATCAGGACATTAGACGATGTGTAGCATTGGGAAAGTCAACTGCAAAGGAACTGTTTCAAGTGCGGAGGAGCATGGATG
>NW_006921895.1:3986236-3990902 GCF_000298275.1 Orycteropus afer afer
CTGGAGAAGGATGTCATGCTTGGTAGGGTGGAGGGTCGACGAAAGAGGGGGAGGCCTTCAACGAGATGGATTGACACAGTGGCTGCGGTGATGGGCTCAAGTATAACAGGGATCATGGAGCTGGCGCAGGATCAGGCAGTGCTTTGTTCTGCTGTGCGTGGGGTCGCTATGAGTCAGAAATGACTCGAGGGCATCTAACAACAACAACAACCATTTTTGAATTATCTTCAGTAATATTTTACTTGCATGTGATATAAATGATATTGTTCAATAATTTCCACATTCTGCCAGATCACATTTCTTTGGAATGGGTACAAATATGGATCTCTTCCACTCAGTTGGCCAGATAGCTCTCTTCCAAATCTCTTGGCATAGCCAAATGACTTCCTCCAGTGTGGGATTTGTTTGTTGAAACATCTCAATGGGTATTCCAACAATTCCCAGGGCCTTGTTTTTCACCACTTCCTTCAGTGCAGCTTTGACTTCTTCCTTCAACACCATTTGTTCTTGATCATATTGCACCTCCTCAAATGGATAAACATCCACCAATTCTTTTTGGTACAGTGACTCTGTGTATTACTTCCATCTATATCTGATGTTTCCTGCATCATTCAATATTTTGCCCATAGAATCTTTCAATATTGCAACTTGAGACTTCAATTTTTTTCTCAGTTCTTTCAGCTTGAGAAATGCAGAATATGTTCTTCTTTTTGGTTTTCCAACTCCAGGTCTTTGTACATTTTGTGAAAATAATTGACTTTGTCTTCTTGAGCTGCTCTTTGAAATCTTCTGCTCAGCTCTTTTATCTTGTCATTTCTTCCATTTGCTTTAGCCACCTCTTCATTCAAGGGCAAGTTTCAGAATCTCTTCTGACATTCATTTTGGTATTTTCTTCCTTTCCTGTGTTTATAATGATCTTTTGCTTTCTTCATGGATGATGTTCTTGAGGTCATTCCACAATTCCCCTGGTTTTTGGTCACTGGTGTTCAACACATCAAATCTATTCTTTAGATGATCTCTCAATTCATAAGGGATATATTCAAGGTCATATTTTGGTTCTTGTGGACTTGTTTTAATTGTCTTCGATTTCAACTTGAACTTGCATATGAGCAGTTGATGGTCTGTTCCACAATCAGCTCCTGGCCTTGTTTTGGCTGAAGATATTGTGCTTTTCCATCGTTTCTTGCCACATATGTATTCAGTCTGATTCTTGTGTACTCCAGCTGTCAAAGTCCACATGTGTAGCTTCCACTTGTGTTGTTAAAAAAAGGTATTTGTAATGAATAATTCATTGGTCTTACAAAATTCTGTTATGCTATCTCCATCATCGTTTCTATCACCAAGGCCAAATTTTCCAACTACTGCTGACTCTTCTTTGTTTCCAACTTTTGCATTCCAATCACCAGTGATAATCAGCACATCTTTATTGCACATTTCATCAATTTCAGATTGCAGACATTGACAAAAATCTTTAATTTCCTTATTTTTGGCTTTGGTGGTTGGTGTGTAAATGTGGAAAACAGTAGTATTAACTGGCCTTCCTTGTAGGCTTAAGTATATTATCCTATCACTGACAGCATTGTCTTTCATGATAGATATTGAAACATTCTTTGTGATGATGAATGCCATACCATTCTACTTCAATTTGTCATTCTCAGCTTAGTAGATCATACAGTTAGCTGATTCAAAATGGCCAAAACCAGTCCATTTGAGTTCACTAATGCCTAGGATATCTATCTTAATATGTTCCATTTCATTTTTGAAAACTTCCAATTTTCCATTATATATTTATATATAAATATATAAAAATATTTTATATATTTATACTTCATATATTTCATGTTCCAATTATTAACAGATGTTTGCAGCTGTTTCTTCTCATTTTGAGTCATGCCACATAAGCAAATGGAGATACCAAAAGCTCTACTTTATCCATTTCATTAAGGTTGGCTCTATTCTGATTAGGCAGCCCTTCCCAGTCATAACTGGAGCGCCTTCTGACCTGAGGGGCTCGTCTTTCAGCACCTTATTGGACAAAGTTTCAGGGCTATTCATAATGTCATCCAGTAATATATCAGACAGTGTTTCACTGCAATTCATAATGTTTTCACTGGCCGATTCTTTGAGAAGTGGTTGGTTTCTTCCTTCTTCTGAGGCTATCTCAGTCTGGAAGCTCCTCTGAAATCTCTCCACCATGAGAAACCCTGCTGGTGTTTGAAACACTGGTGGCACAGCCTCCAGACTCAGAGAAACATGCAAGTCACCAGATTATGACAATCTGACAGACAGGTTCATATCCCTTAGATGTTCTAAACTGCTCCGCTCACTTCCTGGCATTCTCCCTACCTATTCTGAACATTTGCTTGCTGCCGCTTCCTGGCTAGGGGCTCTCCTTCTTACCTGTTCTGTCCAGCTGCCCTGGCTGCCCTTTCCTGCCTGGGGAAACTCCCTGTTACCTCTTCCACCAATCTCCCCTTGCTGCCACTTCTTGCCTAGGGGCTCTCCCTCTTATCTGTTCTGCCTGTATGCCCATACAACACAATTAATATGCATTAACAAATTAGCAGCCATTTGAAAACATGGTACACATAAATATGGATTCAGTTCTAAATAAGCATGATTATTAATGAGATGTGTGTGCTTATTTGGCACTGCACAACTTTTCAAACTTCATGACCAGATTGGACCCTCACATTCATGTCTTGTACCCCATTGATCTGCCTACATTTTAATCCTAGCCAGTGCTGAAAACTCAGATTTGGAAAGATTTGATATCATTAAATGGAATGATGTTTCCTTAAAAACTTGGAAATAGAAATGCCACGTGACCCAGTAATCCTACAACCAAATATATATCCTAGAGAAATAAGAGGCATGACACAAACAGATATATGAACACCCATGTTCATCACAGCATCGTTCACAATAGCAAATAGATGGAAACAACTTAAATGCTCATCAACAGATGAATGGATATACAAACTACAGTACATAAACACAATGAAATATTACACAACATTAAAGAATAACAATGAATCTGCAAAATACCTCATAATGTGGATGAACCAACATGACATTATGTTGAGTGAAATAAGTCAATCACAAAAGGACATCTGTTGTATGAATCCAGTTCTGTAAAAACTCAATAAAAAGTTTATACACAGGAAAAAAAAATGTAGAATATAGCATGATCTAATGTTGAAACTGTGTACTGCTTTGATTTAATAGCTCACATGATGTCCAATATATTTCAAGTATGGCTGTGTTCTCTTCCACAATTCTAAAATATTTTTCATTGCTCTAGTGAATATTTTGTAATATTTAGGGCTGCCTCAGCACATAATTTGCAAAACATAGTCCTGAGATCACAGTAGGCATTCAACAAAAAAATCCTTTCCTGTCCCGACATGTGTAGCTTAGATTGATAGGTGCAGATCCTGCAATATCCACCCTCCCTGTTTCTTTAGTCACAGAACTCTTGACTAGAGAAGATGAGAGACATTAATGACAAGCTATATAGCATAATTTTCACCTTCTTTTCATACATGTGACCAATGAGATACAAGCAGAAATCATTGAGTGGAGTATTTTTTTAAAAAAATCTTTAAATAGGCTGACTCAGCTGGGAGTCAGTTTCCTTTGTCCTTGGGCTTTCAGCATTCTTTCTACCTGGAATGTGAATCTGATGTCTGGAGTTTCCACACCCACTTTGTGATCATTAGAAAATCTTGAGGATGGAAGCTATCTACTAAGAATACAAGAAGCTTGAATTCCTGAGCTTCCATATAAGTTCTAGATGCAACCCTTATAAATAACATGGAAACCCCCTGCCTGACAGACACTTAGGTACTCTTAATAGGGTGCTTCCCAATTATTTCACATTGTGGGTGCTTCTAGCCCCTCCCTGCAATTTCATACAATCTAACCTTTATCATCATGTTTTCTCTCATCTCCATAACCATATCCAAGTCAGCTATTTAAAACAACTGCCATATTACACCACCCCTTATCAGCTTCCTCAAGAAATACAATCACACTTTACCTATGTTTGGAAAAATTATTTTGAGGCGGTTTGGTGTTTTAAAGGATAGGTGTTCTATAACAGCAGACTCAGTTCACCAACATATCCCTCATTCTCTCTGCTTTCTATCCATCCTCTACTAACTTCCAAAGTTCTTTTTTTCCTTGCCTGTGGCTTTCCCACTAGCTACTCCCACATGGGAATTATAGTACAGCACCCCATTCCACATTTCTTTTTTACTAGAAGAAGGAAAAAAAAATTGGAGTCATGATCAGGTTTGCGTTACCTACTTACAGAATCTGACTTTTTTTTTTTTTTTTTAAATAAGAGATATTTCAAAAAGAACTCTCTGCCTTATGTGCATATTTGAATAGAACGTTATTTCTTCAAGTCTCTAACATAACCAAATGTCATATGACACATTACCTGCACATTCAATCCTAGCTACATTAAAGCTGAAGCAATTTCCCTGAAGAAGAATGTAACTCCAAAGAACACCCTGATTATAGTATTATCCCACTCAAATGGAAATAATATCAGTAATTTTTCTGCTGAGGGATAAAGTTTAATGGCTGGACTTAGATCTTCACAGGGCATAATAAAACAGTGGAAAAACATCCTGAAATGATAAGAATCACTGAAGAT
>NW_006921895.1:3991382-3993822 GCF_000298275.1 Orycteropus afer afer
TAACTTTTGCTGGCCCTGAAACTTAGTGCCTTAAAACAGCAATCATTAATTTAGCTCATGGTTCTATGGGTCAATAGCTTGGGCTGGCTTCAATCAGATGGCTCTTCTGCTCTCAGCTGGGCTCACTCAGGTGTCTTTGCTTAGCTATCAGTACCTAGGGGTGGCTAGTCCAGGAACTCTTTTCTTAGGATACTCCATTTATGTTCCACTTTTTAATTTTTTTTATAACCCTTCCACCAGGGTAGCCTGGACTTATTCTCTTGATGGTCACAACGTTCTAAGAGAAAGGGTAAAACAAGGTCTCCTGAGATCCAGACATGGTGGGTACATTGTCACCTGTGCTGCACTTGTTAAAGTGAGGCACAGATAGCTTAGATTCAAGAGATGAGGAAGTAGGCTCAACCTCTTGATGAAAAAACCTGAAAAGTCACATAGGAAAGGGGTTGCATATGGGAATGGGGATAATTGTGGATATTTTTACAGACAATATAACATAGTGATATTTCCCAACTGTGTGGCATTTACAATCTAAAAGAAAAAGCAAAACATTCACTTAGGAAATTCATTGGGAAAAACAACATCATCCAAAATTGTCCTTAGTTGATAACAAAACCCCAAACCAAACCCACTGCCATTGAGTTTATTCCAACTTACAACGGTCCACATTGGGTTTCCAAGGCTATAATTCTTTACAGAAGTAGACTGGTGTAACTTTCTGCCACAGAGCAGCTGGTGAGTTTGAACCACCAACGTTTTGGTTAGCAAACAAACGCCTTAACAACTGTACCACCAGAGTTCCTTAATTGATAACTGGTTAGTCAAATTTTTGAATCTCTCTAAAGAGATTTTTCACTTGTTTATTCAGTTATATCTCTACTGCAACCACATCTGATCATATACCTGATCTCTTCCATCTTCTTTCTTACAGTTTTCTCAAAATTAATGGTTGTTCCCCAAGATTTTAGTGTAAGAGTTGATGCATATAGAGGGATTTTTCTTGATATGTAAGTTGAGTGGAAAAGTTCTACAACTCCAGAGATTGAATAAAAGTCCTGTATTTTCTCCCAAAGAATACTATCCCTAGAGCGTGGCACATACTTGTTCAAGAAAAAGAAAACAACTTATGAAGTGTTTTTACACTTAGGTGAGGACTTGGGGTCCTGTATGTCCAGACTTAAAGGCTAACTGCCACCCATCAGAGATTTCTGGCAATGTTCTTGGGCTGCCAGTGAAAAGTGAAACCCTCTTCTGAATGCAAAGCCGTTTGGGACTGAAATTCAGATAGACCTAGAGCATGTGTGGACCAGTGTTGCCCAATAGAAATATAATTCAAGACACTTGTATAATTTTAAATGATTTAGTAGTTACATTTTAAAAAGTAAAATAAAACAAGCAAAATAAACTTCAATAATGTTTTTAACCCAATATATCCAAAATACTATCATTTGAACATAAAGTCAATTGAAAAAGTATCATTGTTAGTTAACATTGAGTCAGTTCTCACTCATGGCAACCCCATGTGTGCGGAGTAGAACTCCACCATAAGGTTTTCAAGCCTATAACTATTGGAAGCAGATTTTCAGGCTTGTCTCCCGAGGAGCCTCTGGACAGGTTCAAACCACCATCTTCCAGCAAGTAGTCCAGTGCTTAACTAGTTGCTTCACCCAGGTACTCAACAGGATATTTTAAAACTTTTTTTTTCCCCCAATCAGGGTTGTATTTTACATGCATTGTACATTTCAATTCAGATTAATCAAATTTTGAGTGCTCCATTGCCACATGTGACTAGTGGCTGTTGTATTGGTCAGCACAACTCTAGAACAATGATTCTCAAACTCCAGTCTTTGGACCAGCACCATCAGAATCACTTTAGAGTTTGTTAGAAATGAACATTTAAAACCACGACCTCCACCCTCATCTACTAGTTCTGGATCTCTGGAGATGAGGCGAAGAAATCTCTCTTTTCAAAAGCCTCCAAGTGAGTTTGATGTATGATAGAGTTTAACACTTACTGTTCTAGACCAGTGCTTACCAATCTTTCTGTGGTAAAGGACCAGGTTCTTGGTTTTATTTATTTTAATTTGCAAGGTGTCATGTATCAATATTTTGTTGTTGTTGTTGCCACACTTACATATTCTTCAAACATCAATTTCTGGAAAGGTTTTTGAATACTTATCTCAAGTTTTGTAATTATCTTGTCACAGACTAGGATGCAGAAATTTGTGTATTTACACCAATCTATGACACTTTGAGGGCAAAAAATTTTCCATGGTCCCCTTTATATGTACAGTGTCTAGCTAGCTCAGTTACAATATGTAACCAATAAATGTAGTCTGAATGGAAAATAAGAATGTATACATCAAAAAATAATCATTAGGTGCTGTTGTATGCTATCAGGTGGCCCAACATGTTGTCATTGCCTGTTGTTGTTGTTGTTGTT
>NW_006921895.1:3994178-3994630 GCF_000298275.1 Orycteropus afer afer
TTTAGGGTAATAGTCTAATGGTTCTTCTAATCTCTTTTCAGATCACTAAGTCCTTTTTTTTTTTTTTTTTAATTTGAATTTTGTTCTACAATTTTTACTCATTCTAACCAGGATCTTCTATTGTGGTCCTGGTTAAAGTGGTCAGTAGTGGTAGCCAGACACCATCCAGTTCTTCTGTTCTCAGGTAAAAGAAACTGTAGTTCATTTGGGTCATTAGTCCTTTGGACTAATTTCTTCCTTGAATCTTTAGTTATTTTCATTCTCCTGTAATTCAGGCAGGAAGAGCCAAATAGCTGCTTCTTAGATGGCTTCTCACAAGCTTTTAAGATCCAGACACCACTCATCATGTTAGGATGGAGTATATTTGTAATCTGTGTTTTGCCAATTGAACCATATGTCCTCTAAGACTGTGGTCTTCAGAATTTAAGAAATAATTCAGTCTTGATGTCTAA
>NW_006921895.1:4007526-4008162 GCF_000298275.1 Orycteropus afer afer
GTCTGTGCAATTCTTCTGCCTAGTCCGCCATCTTGCCCCGCCTCCCCATTTACAAATTTTTATGTAGAAATATCCATAATCAGACCTATATATGTATGTGAGTGTACTCTCATAAAATACCCTCATCTGTTTGGCATGTATATTTACTTATATACCCTTTCACAAGTTATTGTTATCATTGTTGCTACACAATTGTATATGTTACAGCATTTACTATAATTATCCTTTATCCTTGAATACCTCTGAGTGCCTTTCTATGCCTTGCTTGCATCATGTTGACTTCCCCTATATTGTGTATTGTCTTTCCCTCAACCATAATTAACACTTGTGTAGTGTCTAGTTAATATCAAAGAATTTACCCTAGTAAATATCAAAGAATGTTTTTTCCTGTGTGTAACCCCATTCTTGACTTTTTATAATAGTGATCTTGTATAATATTCATCCTTTTGTAATTGACTTATTTCACTCAGTATAATGTCCTCCAGATTCATCCATGTTGTGAGATGTTTGCAGGTCCATGATTATTCTTTATTGTTGAGTAGTATTCCATCGTATGTATATATGTATATACCATAGTCTGTTTATCCATTCATCCATTGATGGACACTTAGGTTTTCTCCATCTTCTTGCTATTGT
>NW_006921895.1:4009307-4018468 GCF_000298275.1 Orycteropus afer afer
TTTTTAGATTGAATTGTTTGTCTTTTTGTTTTTGAGGTGTTGAAGTCTTCTCTAAATTTTAGAGGTTCAATCTTTGTCAGATATGTTATTGTCAAAAAAATTACACCAGTTTGTAAGTTCTCTTTTTAGTCTTTTGGAGTAGTTTTTCCATGAACATAAGTATTTAATTTTTAAGAGGTCTCATTTATCTACCTTATAGTCTGTTTGAGAATTTTTAGTTATGTTTATAGTCTATTTATGCCTTAAATTAGGGCACCTAGGATTTTCCCTATTTCCCCTCCCCCCCAGGAACGTTATGGTTTTAGGTTTTATATTTATTTAGGTCTTTGATTCATTTTGAATTACTTTTTGTATTTGGTGTGAAGTTTAGATCCTGTTTCATTTTTCTGCAAATGGATATCTAGTTTTACCAGTACCACTTATTTGACTATCCCTTCACCATTTTATGGACTCCAACCTTTGTCTTAGATTAGCTGTTGAAAAGATGATGGATTTACAACTGAGTTTTCAATTCTGTTCCATTGATCTATGTGTCTGTCAGTTTAACAGCCCTTGGCTATTTTGACTCTCATGGTTGTATAGGGGGTTCTGAGATTGAGAAATGTGAGGCTTCCTACTTTATTTTTGTTCTCCAACAATATTTTACTTATATGAATTTCCATTTATTTAGGTCTCTCTTGATTTCTTATAGCAATATTTTATAGTTTTCTTTGTATAAGCCTTTTAAGTCCTTCAAACTCACTGCCATCAAGTCAGGTCTAATTCACAGCAACCACCTTTGGGTTTCTAAGGTGGTATATCTTTACCAAAGTAGATTGCCCCATCTTCCTTCCACAGAGTGGCTAGTGGATTTGAACCATCAACCTTCTGGCTAGCAGTCAAATGCCTTAGACACCTCACCGCCAGAGCTGCTTTTTAAGCCCGTATTTAGATAAAAGTCATAAGTATGTCATCTTTTTTGGATGCCATTGTAAATTTTATTGTTTTCTTTATTCCCTTTTTGTAGTTCTTTTTGTTAATGTAAAATAATCCAATTGATTTTTGCATGTTGACTTTGTACTCTGCCACTTTGATGAATCCTTCTATTAGTTCCAGCTTCTTGTGGAACCTGTGGGATTTTCTGTGTATAGTATTATAACATCTAAGTATAGAGATCATTTTATTTCTTCTTTACCTATTTGGATTCTCTTTGTTTCCCTTGGGAGCTCTGGTAGCATAGTGCCTAAGGCATTTGAATGCTAACCAGAAAGCTGTTGGTTCAAATCCATCAACCACTCCTTGGAAGGAAGATTGGGCAGTCTGCTTTTGTAGTGATACCTGTTGGAGACAAAGAAAAAGACCTCCAAAAGAACATGATTGCAAGGCACATGTTCTAATTACAGTTAAGAGATGGCAAGGACTCTCTTATGGTTGAATGTTTGCTTTAACAGATGGCAAGGTCTCTTTCATTGTTAAATGTTTAATTGACAAAACATCAAGTATTAAAAGTAGATGTTATTCCAGCAGTCCATGTTTTTTTCTTATTGGGATGTTTCATAGTTTGGGTCATTGTGTCCTAGTAAACATTTATTGGTTTACACTCCTTATTCCTGAGGAGATTTCTGTGATCGTTTTAATGACCACCTGTTTTCCTTGAGCATGTAGAAGAGTAAAACTTTAGCTCTGTAGAGAATAAGCTGATTGGATGGATTCCTGGAGTGATAATGTAATCATGTATAAACGTATAAATAAAGTAGAACAAAGGCATCAGGTGTAGCTCTTGCAGAATATGCAAGGCATTCGCCTGGCCCCCCGTTCCTTAAAATCAAAAAGAAAACCATTAATCCTTTCAGGTCATTTCATTTTGTGACCTGTGCAGTTTTGCCAGACACAGCAGATACTTCCTCAGAAACCCAAGGAGGGATCGCTATGAATCGGATCTGACTCAACTGCAGTGAGTTTGGTTTTTGGTTTAGTTTTATTTTCCTTTCTTGCTTTATTGCTCTAGCTAGGACTTCCAGTACAATACTGAATAAGAGTGATGCTAGAGGACATCTTTGTCTGAATTTTGTTCTCCCTGGGAGTGCTTATATTCTCTCTCCATTGAGTATAATGTTGACTGTTGACTTTGTATATAGCCTTTAATTATGTTGAGGAATTTCCCTTCATAACTGTTAGACTTTCTTAATTTTCTACATTTGTTTTTTCTGATTGTTCCTCAAACAAATTATTGTAAAGGTATTTGTCTTCTATTTCACTGATTCTGCCTTCCATTCTTTCAATTCTACTCCTATATCCTTCCATTGAGTTATATATTTCTAAAATTCTATTATACTTTTGGATTCTAGTTGCTGTTGTTGTATAGCTTCTAATTGTCTATTTATTTTTATTTTATTGTTTTTCTGAATTCTTCTAGAATTTTCTGTGTTTTACTTGGTTTTGTCTGTGTTTTCTTTGATCTCTTTCTTGATCTCTCATAAGATTCTATATATAAGTCTTCGAATCTTTTATCAGATTGTTCTTTACCATTTCTTCCTTAGAAAGGTTTTTTTTTTTTTGGCCTTTTATTGTGGTCACTTGTTTGAGTCAACTTGTCCTGCTTCTTTGTATGATTTTCCATTGTATGTTGTTTTACAGTCATTGTGATTTGCTATTTATTGATTGATTATTTTTGCTTTGTCCTGATTTTTCATTTTGATTTGTTTTTTATATATCTGAGTGGATAAACCAGGCATTGGAGGACTCACCACCTGTCTCTGGGTGAGTGGAGCAGTGACTGCCAGTGTGAGCATAGGTCTCTGTTCACTGTTTGTGCAGAGTGGCTGAGGGTGGGCCAGGTGGGTTTTCTTCACTGTCTGTAATCAGTCAAATGCACAGGAGAAGGTGTTATCAATTATCAAGTGTATGGGACTGTGAATAGGGTGTGATGTGTAAGCAGGGGAGACAGGAGGAAGTTCTCTTGTGTTTACCAGGTTGGTCAGGGGGAGAAGGTGATGTGCATGAGGACACAGTGTTAAGTTCTCTCCATTGTTCTCCAGGTCCATGGTCATGAGTGTGTGGTAGGAACTCTTTTTCTAGGGCTCACTGGGTCAGCAGTCAAGGGTGAATGGTGGGCTAGAAGGATGAAAGAGTGCTAGCTAGTTTGGATGGAAGGGGTTGGTGGACTCACAGGAGCAAGCTTGACACCTCTCATCAGGTTAATGGAGTGGGAGGCAGATGGGCAATTGCAGGAAAGCACAGAAGCCACCCTCACTGGGTTAAGGGTGTGCCTGGTGTGTGGATTAGTGCATAAGAGTGTGAATACCATCACTTGTTGTGTCAGGGTTATGGGTGGAGGGCAGGCAAGCTCATAGAAGCATACTGTCATCACCACTCACTAGGTTGAAGAAGGGGGTACAGGTAGGCAATCATGTAGAAGTGCATGGTAGCCACCACTCACCAGGTTGGTGGAATGAGAGGCATGAGGGTGAATGTGCAAATACATAGCTGCTGATGCTCACCTGGTCAGGGGAGTAGATAACTTACTCCCCTCTTGCACCCAGCAGATGGACTGGAGCTCTCATCTACCACTCTGTTCATCCCTTTTACTTTCTTGTTATTATGTTCCACCTGCCTGCATTTTCTCTTTCACTAAGGCTCAGATGACTCATTCTCTTATGCTAGCTGTAGATGCACTTTCTTGTGGTTCCATAGTTATATACAAATATATATGATTCCCAAGCTTCTCACACTTAGGCACAGCCCATCCCTGGCCATGTCCTGCTGACCTTGTCTTTTCTTTTTGCATTTTTCTAACTTAATCTCTGCCAACAGTTGTGCTCTGTCTGTGGCTTCTATCCTGAGTTCCTTACCCCAGGTCATTTTTCTTGTGGTCAAAAAATGGCCATGCTGCTCTGCACCAACAGGGAGGTCATTTTCATTCTGCAAATCTGTTTTCCTACTTACTGGTTTCGTCCTGGGAGCTCTGGTAGCATAGTGCCTAAGGCACTTGACTGCTAACCAGAAGGCTGGCGGTTCATTACCCACCAGCCACTCCTCAGAAGAAAGGTGGGGTAATCTACTTCCATAGTGATACTGCCTCTGAAACCCAAGGAGGGGTCACTATGAGTCGGTTCTGCTTTTCCTTGCAATTGGTGTTCAGTCTGTTTCCTCGATTCTCTTTTTCATGTTCTGGGATCAGAAGACTTTTTTTGTGTGTTTCTTTTATTCTTTTACTTGGTTTCTCAGCTCTTTGCTGTCAGAGGATCACTTAGCTATGGCATGATAAGGACTTCAACTCTGATTTTTTTTCTTTTTTAACTGTGATTTGGGTGCATATTTACCGAGCAAATTCATTTTCCATACATTAATTCATATATATTTTATTTCATGACATTGAAATTCCCCACAGTGTAACAGCTCTCTTACCACTACCTCCCTGTAGTTATCTCTTCCTCTTGTGTCCTGTTTTTCCTATGCATTTCTGCTGCCTGAACTATCTTCCTATGCAAATACTACCCTTTTGTTTCCCCATGATTGATCATTCTACCTGAAGTAAATATTCACCCTATATATCTCTCTGTTGTTTGGCTGGAAGCCACAGGAGTGAGTTCAATTCCAGATCTGAAGGGTAACTAGGGCCCATAGACTCAGGGGGTCTCAGCAGGCTCTATCAGACCAGTAAACCTAGTCTTTTTCATGATTTTGAGTTTTGTTCTATGATTTTCTCCCACTCTATCCAAGATCTCCTGCATTGATCCATTTCTTAGAGATATGACTGCAACTCTGGTTTTGAATTCTTGAAGTTACATGACAGTCCAACCAGTTTAATCAAATACTCTGATTTGGTTACTTAGTGCCACTCTAACAGAAATACCACAAATGGGATGCTTTAAGTAACAGGAGTTTATTCTCTTCTAGTTTTGGAGGCTAGAATTCTGAGTTCAAAATACCAGGCTCTAGGGACTGGGTGAAAGCCCCTCAACCTTAGACTTCAGCTCTGATTCTTGCTTCTGGCCCAGTGGAGCTAGAGGTGTCTCTTCACTCAGGCAGCGACTGGCTGCTGAATCTCACATGCCCAAGGTGGACAAATAAAATGACACAGTCCCAATATTACCAAACATGGCAAGCCAGTAGTTCCAGTCCAGAGACAGTTCCAAAATTGGCAAAAAAAAAAAAAAAAACATGGCAAGCTGTCAAATGAAGACTTGGCTAAATGTAGGGTTCAAGCATTTTAAAAAGCTAGAGATCTTCCTCAGCTGCTTCTTATATACTGGAAGCAGACCACATCCCTAAAGCAGCTACTCAGCTTCTCCAGTAGATCACACTGTGGAATTGATTGGCAATCTCACCATGGGAAATAATTAGATCCAGCTGCCCAGCCACTCAATCAGGCCCAGTCAAGTTGACACACAACCTTAATTACCACATACTCTTAACCCTTAAATAATATAAATAACTTGCATTATTCCTAAATTCTGTTTGGCAGCTTACTTGAGGACAGAAATTCCTTAGACAAAGGGTGAGCTTGGCATTTACACTCGCATTTGCAAGATCTAGAGAGCATGATAAGGACAGTCCTTGGCTGCCTCAGGGTCCATCCTAAAGACATATATTTATTTTCTCATAAACATATTTCATGTAGCTTATACTCATGACTTTCTCACTTGACTCTGGTTTCTATGACAGCTATATATATTTTGTTGTAAAAGCACTTAGTCTCTTAACTGCAGTTGATGAGCATCCTTCAAATATTCATAACGTTTTCAAGAAAATTTTGTTTCCTTTCTGCATCCATAAATGTATCAGTAAAAGAAGAATAACATGTCAAGTCAAGACAGGTTCAACTTGAGATAATCTTTGAAGTTAACATTTGCAAAAATGCACATCACAGTTTTAAAAAATGCTTCATCTAGACAAAGAAAATTTGGATCTGAAGTAAGGGAAAATGTGAGTAAGAGGAAGAAATTCAGACTCCAAAATTTTACTCACAGTCATGACCAACACAAATGGTATATTTCATTGGACATGGGTCCACATAGCTAAGGATATCAATAAGAGATTTCTTAGTTTTTTACCTCCCCATCATTTAGTAAATGAACAAAAAAATTATTGAGCATTTAGTATTGAACAGTGCTGTACTAGGCACCATGGGGATGTTATAGAAGCATTAATCATGATTCCTCACTTCAAGTGACTTAAATTATATTTAGGAAACCAATCAAAGCTCACCTTAATGTCACTATTTCTTCCTAGCTCCTCTTTTTTCCCCCATAATATCCTTTTATTGAAGCAGGGGATCACCTCCTTAAAAATATTTTCCTGTCTTCCCAATGTTGTTGTTGTTGTTATGTGTCGTCGAGTTGGACCTGACTCATAGCGACCTCTTCTTGGGTTTCCAAGGCAGTATCACTATGGAAGTAAATTGCCCATGTTCCTTCCAAGGAGTGGCTGGAGGGTTTGAACCATCAGCCTTCTGGTTAGCAGTCAAATGCCTTAGGCACTATGCTATACTCTGTTTTAGAAGCTCTGGTAGCGTAGTGCCTAAAGCACTTGATTGTTAGCCAGAAGGCTGACGGTTCAAACCCACCAACCACTCCTCAGAAGGAAGGTTGGGCAATTTACTTCCATAGTGATACCGCCTCAGAAACCAAGGAGGGGTTGCTATGAGTCGGATCCGACTCGACAGCACATAACAATAGCAACATGCTCTGTTTTATTTTTCAATTTTATTATTGCTATTGTCACTACTTAGATTTACTTAGATAGACAGGTAAGTAGGTGTTTAATTGTAACCATTTCTGTTCCCAGTTTGCCTAATCTAAAAAACTGAGAATAAAACCATAGCAGCAGATACTTGCATGTTCCACAATGAAGGATTAGATTACCAATGCATCAGTTACATCGTAAATTTAGGAAAATAAACATTTTTGTGGCCTGAGCCCAACACTAAGCTTGCTTATTTTCTATATTCTCCACTGGAATATAAGCTCCTCAAGGTCAAGGACCTTATCGTCTCTTATTAATTGATTCCTCTGAACCTAGAAATATGTCAAACAGATATTTAATGTTTCATAAATATTTTTATTGTTGTTGTTGTTGTTTGCCATCGAGTCGGCCCTGACTCATAGCGACCCCTCCTTGGATTTTCGAGGAAGTATCACTACGGAAGTAGGATTGCCCAACTTTCCTTCCAAGGAGTGGCTGGTGGGTTTGAACCGCCAGCCTTCTGGTGAGCAGTCAAGTGCCTTAGGCACTATGCTACCAGAGCTCCCAAATATTTGTATTATTTGTGTTTAATAAAAGTTTGTTGAATGAGTCATAATGAATAGAAGACTACAGGATCATCTGTATTTTTTTAATATATCTTGGCAAAAATAAAGAGGGGGTATCTTAGTTGTTTGGTACTGCTATAATAGAAATACCACAAGCAGATTGCTTTAACAAACAGAAATTTATTTTCTCACAGTTTAGGGGGCCAGAAGTCCTGATTCAGGGAGCCCTAGGGAAATACTTTCTCACTCTGTGAGCTCTGGAGGAAGGTCCATGTCTCTTCTGAGCTTCTGTTCCTGGACAATCTTCATTTAGCTTGTCATCCCTCTTCCACCATTTCTGGTCTATACACTTATTTAATCTCTTTTATATCTCAAAAGAGACTGACTGACTCATGATATACCCTATATTAATCCTGGCTTAATATAACAAAGACAACCCATTCCCAAATGGGATTTGCTAAAGGGGCAAGGAGGCAGCAACTTCTGACCTCCTCTAACTACACAAGTGGAGGACAGAATCACCATCAGCAGCCCAAGGCCTATTCCCGTGAAGCCAGACATGCCACTACCCTCCAGCCCTCCTACTATCCCTGACACCAAGCATTCCTCCTATGACACCCACCACCTCTCTAATGGGTTTGATAATTTACTGTAGTTGCCACACAGAACTCACAGATTATGGGGTTTATTAGGAAAGCAACAGGCTACAATTCAAGTTCAGGAATGCTCTCAATCTCTCTCAACTGGCCGTTTCTCTCAGCAGCCGGCAATCTCTCTCAGTCTCTCAGTAGCACATCTCTCCCTCAGCAGTGGGTGTCTCTCACATCTCTCTCAGCATTGTGTTTTTCTCATGTCTCTATCAGGGCATCTCAGCTGGCAGTCAGAGAGACTCTTTCTGAGCCTATAGGAGGGCTCCTTTTGAGTCTGGCAGAGTGGCCAAAACCAACCAATCCCCATATCAGAGTTCTACACACCTGAGAGATAGTGAACTTCCCAGAAAATTACTTCCTACCACTCCAACAGAAACACATCAGGAGGATAACTATAACAAGCAGGTACTCAGTTGCTCAGGTCAAAGTAGGAGTTACCAAGACTATGGCTAGAAAAGCAATACCATGTAATTTACTACACCACAGGATTGTAACCACAGGTATAGAGGTTAGGATTTACAATGCATATTTTGAGGGATATAATTCAATTCATAACAGGGGAGAAAGATAAAAATACTTCAATAATTCTGCCAAAAAGAAGACACTGTGGATAGTACCTTCCCAGTCTAGCCATAATTTACACCCAGGCTTCAGTGCATGAGGCTCAAATGCCACATTTAGGTTCCCTTTGTCTAAAGTCACAGCCACTCTAATGATATTCAACTTGTGTAACTAATTACTACCATGACAGCTTCTCTTCTTTTTTTGAATTTTCTCATGTGATATTCTACTGCTAATAAAACTGTCAATTTTCTTTTGCTTCAATAAAAGATCACACATGACAACAACTCTTTTGCCAACTAACAGCATGAGCCTTTATTAATATTTTAAATGTACACAGTGATATTTCCAAAAGGTCATATTTTTTAAAAGACATAAAATGTCAGTCCTAATTCTTTTTCATCCAATTCTCTGCCTCCCATCACCACCACTGTTTTGTTCAGGGTCAAATAGTGTGCTTATTATAACTTGTATTCCATTAGGTAAACATCAGTTAGGGTGTCAGGTAGGGAGTATAGTACAGGAGGCACATGCTTTACCATTCACCCCTTTCTGTTGGCTAAATATACCCATCTGGCCATGATGAGAAGATCTCTGAATATCTCTGAATATAAATATTCTAATGAGCCACAAGGAATCCTTGAGTGGTTGTTGTTGTTGTTGTTGTTAAGTGCCGTCGAGTCGTTTCCGACTCATAGCGACCCCATGCACAGCAGAA
>NW_006921895.1:4021873-4023284 GCF_000298275.1 Orycteropus afer afer
CAGTCTTTAGGTAAGCTGTTGTCTGGGACTACACTACTCTCAAGACTCAACCAATGGAAGATACATTTGCAAACTCACTGATGTGGTTGTTAACAGGCTGTTGGACTGAAGTCATTAGTTTCTCTCTGAATTTTGGCCAGAAGCCTCCCCTGCCACATGAGCCTCTCCATAGGGTAACTCACAACACAGCATCAAACTTTCCTCAGACCAAGAAAATGAGAAGGCAAGAGAGGAGAGAAAGATGGAAACCAGGTTTTTTATAACTTAATTTTGAAAGTGACATCTTATTATTTTTTTCCTCTCTTTTGTTTGTTATAAATTAATGTGAAGAAGTTAAATCAATTTCAAATCAATCATATTCTGTTCCAGCTGAATTGCACTTGAAATACTTCATCCTCTGAGCCTAACAGCTTGAGTTGGGTCAAGTCTCACACATTCAAAGGGAAAGACCTCCAGATCCTAAGTCTGCCCAAGCCTTCATATGCCAACCACAACTTTGAGAGTCCCCTTGACACTCTCTCTATTTACCTTCTGGTTATAAATTCAAGGGTTCCCCACTATCCTCTCAGGATGCCAGCTGACCTTACTTCATACCTGATGACTCCCATTACTCACTCCAAGAAAACCATACCCACTGCCAATGAATTAATTCCAATGCATAGTGACCATATAAGACAGAGTAGAACTGCCTATAAAGTTTCCAAAGTTGTAATCTTTAAGTAAACAGAATGCCTCAACTTTGTCCAACTGGAGCATCTGGAAGGTTCCTACCAACTTTTAAGGTAACAGCTGAATGCATTAACCACTGCTCCATCAGTGCTCCTCATTACTCCTTCAGATTTGATAATTTGTTAGGATGACTCTTAGAACTCATGGAAAATATTACACATAAATTAAAATTTTATTACAGCAAAAAGAATAAAAGAGATGCATAGGGTGCAGTCTGGGAGAGATTCCCAACAAAGAATTTCTATATTCCAAAAAGGAACATGCTACCTTCCCATGTGTATTGATGCCTTTCACCAACTAGGAAGTTTATGGAGCTTCCATATCCAGAGTTTTTATTGAGATCTCATTATATGGCCATGATTGCTTGAATGATCCCCCAGAATTTCCCAATTGGGATAATATACCATGGTGGATCTTTCTGTCCTGGAAAGCCTTCACTGGAGCCATCTCATTAGGATAACCCTAGTATGATCTGGAGACCTTATCAAAGCCACTTCAATCTCTGTGGAAATTCCAAGGTTTTAGAGGTTACATTTTAGGAACCAAGGGAGCTCTGGTGCTGTAGTGCCTAAGGCATTTAACCACTAACCAATGTGCTGGTCGTTCAAACCCACCAGCCACTCCTAGGAAGGAAGGTTGGGCAATCTACTTCCATAGCGATACTGCCTTGGAAACCCAAAGA
>NW_006921895.1:4023793-4036781 GCF_000298275.1 Orycteropus afer afer
TAGAACTTGTCCAAGATTCATGACTGGTCTAAGGTAAACCCTGACTCTTAACCACTACACCAAGAGTACTTAATCTACACCATCTTAAATTCTCCTCTGAGATCAGTAATTCATATTTACAAAAGTAGCTGGGCAGTACTCTCTTATCTGTGATTGAGAGTGTGACATGATCTAGGCTACCCAAAAAGTGAATCATAACTTACACATTTATTAAACAGTCTTTTTGCCTAAGGCACAGCACATTCTGCTAACCAGAATTTTGGCAGTTCAAACCCACCAGCCACTCCTCGGAAGGAAGGTGGGGCAATCTCCTTCAGTAGTGATACTGCCTCAGAAACCCAAGGAGGGGTCGCTATGGGTCGGGTTCGACTGGACAGCATATAACAACAACAACCACAACTGGTAGGAACCAGGGGTAAAAGTGAGTCATATATGGACATTATCTTCAAGAAGCTACTGTGTGGTGGGGAGACTTATACATAAAGACCCCAATACAAGGCATCATGATGAATCCTACTTGGGGAAGGGACATCATAAAACTATTTGATGACCCAGTTTGCTTAAACATGATTTTTAGCATGTGTAATTCATTGGAGTCTTACACTGCTCCTTGTGAGGACATCATATGAAGCTACGTAATGCTTGTCTTTAATATACCAGTACCAATTACTAAAATATGCAAAGTATTCTACAGCAGTTTAAAAACACTAGAATGGCAGATTTATTTAAATTGTGGGGCCACAGACCTTTTCAGGGATTCAATAATATCTGAGAAACTTCTCCTTAGATAGTTAAGATACACAATATTATTACAATGGCAGGGGGTCACTGGGTTCCCAAAATTCAGAGTAATTGCTTTTAATTAAGCTCGTAAATAAATTTGTCATCAGTGTTAAGGTAAACTAAACAATTTAATTTAAACATCAAGATACAGATGTGAATTACTCATCGTTTGTCATCCTTACTCTTTCTATGCACCCTAGAAAACCCAGTTCAGAAGATTATCTATCTATTAAGAAAGCAGTGCCAGGGGGAATTTCCAGGGAGAAATTTTTGCATATTATTAACTTCTTATACCATGCAAAATGAAGCTGAACTATGCCAGAGCTGGAACTTACACCTCTGCCCAGCAGTGAGAAGGAGCACTCCCTGGTTTTCAACAGAAGTCTCCTTGATTTCAAGCAATTATAAATCTACAGTGATCACTACTATGTGATAGTGGCAGAGGAATAGACACATAGACAAAAAGAACAGTCTAGACAACCCAGAGGTACAACTGCACAAACATATAACCAACTAAGTTCTGAAAAGTTGCAAACATGATTCAAAGGAGGAAAAATAGCCTTTTTAACAAATAGTGTTGAAACAATTGGATATCCCTACCAAAACCAAACCAAATCCGCTGCCACTGAATCAATTCTGGCTCATAGCAACGCTGCAGGAAAACATAGACTGTTCCATAGGTTCTCCAAGGCTATAAATCTTTATGGAAGCAGATTTCTGAATTATCTCTTTCTTACAGAGTGGCTTGTGGATTCAAGTCTCTGACGTTTTGGTTAGCAGTCCAATGCTTTAACCACAACATCACCAGAGCTCCTAATTGAACATCCATAGGGAGGAAAAAAAAAAAAAAAAAGAAATAACTTCAACCTAAATTTCCTACCTTATACAAAAATTAACTCACAATGGATCATGGGCTTAAAAGTAAAACACAAAATTAAATAATAATAATTATAATCTGGAGTAATAAAAAAGCAAACATAGAAGAAATTCATTGAGATCTATGGCTAGGAAAGAAGTTGTAAAATTGATAGCAAAAGAACAATCCCTAAAAGGAAAATTGATAACTTAGACTTACAATAACAAAACAATTTTTTTTTTCTCTGTGAAATAACATTTTAAGAGGATGAAAAGACAAACTACAGATGGAAAGAAAGTACTTGCAAACCACATATCTTACCAAGCTCTAGTATATAGAATATATAAGAAATTCTCAAAATTCAACAGTAAATTATTTTAAAGTTCAATTTAAAAATAGACAAAAGACATCAGAAAGATTTCACTGAAGAGTATATTCAGATAGTATATAAATACATGAAAAGATATTCAATATCATTGCCATTAAGGAAAAGCAAGTTAAAGTCTCAATGAATACAATTATATATCTATTAAAATGTGAAAAATAAAAATAGTGACAATATCAAGTGTTCTTGAGTAGGCAAAGAAACTACATCACTCATATATTACTGGTGTGAATTAAAATGATACATTTTTTAAAGCTGTTTGGTAGTTGCTTGCAAAACTAAAAATAGACTTACCATATGAACCATCAATTAATTACATTCTTGGATGTTGATCCCAATGAATGAATACTTATTTTCACATTAAGAACTTGTACATGAATGCTTATAGCAGCTTTGTTCATAATAACCAAACACTGGAAATAGCCCAGATATTCTTCATTGAATGGATTATTATTAAACAAACTCTGATATATTTATACCATGGAATACCACTCAGCAACAAAGAGGAAAAAAATATTGATATATACCACAACCTGGATAAGTCTCCAAAGTGATATGTTGTGAAAAAAAAATAATAAATGGCCCAAAATGTTGCATACTGTATGATTCCATCTAGATACCATTATTAAAATGATGAAATTATAGAAACAGATAATAGATTAGTTATTTCCGGGGGAGTAGGTAGAAGTGGAAGAAAAGTGAGTATAGCTATAAAAAGTCAAGATAGGGAATCCTTGGAATGATGATAATGTTCTGTATATTGACTATATTAATGTTAATATCCCGGTTATGATAGTGTTCTAAAGTTTTGCAAGATGTTCCACTGAGGGAAATTGGGTAAAGGACAGATGGAGTTTCCTGTATTATTCCTGATAACTGCATACCAAAACCAAAAATACTGCATACAAATATGTAATTTTCTCAGAATAAAAGATTTACTTTTAAAAAATTGGAGAAAATTTATAAAAGAAAAACAAAACAAAAATGAGTGACAGCATTGTGAACTGTGAACTCCCAAGATTTTGTGCTATTTTACAACTTTAGAACTACCCTTGGCTCCCTCCAGATGGAAAGCTTTTTTTTTTTTTTCCCTCCTTTCTTCTGGGGATAATGAACATGGGGAAGTTTTACATACTTGAGCTGACAGGGTAGGTAAACAAAATGACAATATGAATGAAATGAATGTAATCATCAATCTAGAGATATCTAACAGATAGTGATATTAATTATAATCTCTTTGTAACTTCGTGTTATTTTTTAACGGAATATTAGAGAACTCTACAGAAGAATATACACATTTTTACAGCCATAGGACAACTGCACAACTAAGTTCTTCACCATTTTAAGCTATTAAGAGTAGCCAACTCTTATCATCTACCTACGGATTACCTTGGAAAGAATTTGGGAAGATGTGGAAAAGGAGGCTAAGGGAGACTAAGGGAGCAGATTTTTTTGTGTGTTTTGTTTTTATTTTTGGTTTGACCTTGAAAGAAAGCCCAAATGTGTGTGTGGGGGGGGGGCAAGGAGTATTTTATTTACCCTGAAGGAGAATGTAAGGGGAGAAATTTAAGAAGAATCATTGAGATGGCTAACTTATCCAGTTCAATCAAAGTGGCAGACAGTTAAGACTTGAGCTCTATTTTATGTCTTTTGTCTCATGGTTTTCTTGTTTTTTTTTTTTTTTTCTCTAGAGGCAATGATAAATTATATATCACAGTTGGATCTACCTTATTTTAATTTCAACAGCCTCCTATTGAGGGAAATTTTGTTTTAAAATGAGCAGATGATGGAAAAAACAGATTGGACAGCAAAAAACTTCGAATTGAGTCTCACCATTGTTATTAACTACTTTTATGATTTTTGCAAAGTCCATTATCTTTCAGAGCTTCAAGTTTTTTTGAACAGATATCATATCTTAATATCCTATTCTTAAAGCTCTTGTTTTAAGATTCTATAAAATGAAGCAAGTATATGCAAAATGAAGAGTTAAAGGCACCATGCAGAAGTAAGATAAAGTTATCATTAAGCAATAATTGCCACAATAGATAGAAATAAAAGACCAACAGCCAAAAATAAATAAAAGAGTCTCCTGCCTGAGTATGCCTATTGCAGATCATGCCTGAAATTCCACCTTTTCTCTATCTGCCACCTAATGTCTCTCGGTTGTAAATTTCAATAAAACCTTTATAAAGCAATTTGGTAGAAAAATGTTTTTGCTAGCTGCTTTCTTCAATGATATGTCAAGAGGACTTAATTCTTTCTGCTTATACTTCTCTCATCTTACAAGGGTGTTAAATATCAAATGTTCCCTTCTGGATGGTTTTTCAAGCAGAACAGAGTTAGCTTCTAGTTGATGATCAATTTAACTCCTGGACACACTAAAATATTTTTTTAAAAAAAGAACTGTATCTAAATAAAGAAAAGAAAAAGAAGTGGGGAAGGGTAAGCTTGTAAGAATTAGAGATTTTGTTTTCACACCTTTCTCAAGAATACTTCAAGTTTGATTTGTGAACACTTTAATGAGTATGACTCTGCATACCTTGCTGCACCTGCCTCTGATGTTACCCACAGCTGATGTGAGCCAAATCATGTCATCTATTATTAATCCAACAGAAGCAATACCAGGAGTTGGATATATAATTTTGCAAAAACAATATGGACTGCTGTTGAAATAAACCAGTTTGACTTTACTAGAGGAAACATACAAGGCAAAGTAGCTGAAATTCAAGGTAGCTGGTGACAGAAATTTTGGAAAGGTTATACCTGGGGCATACCTATAGTAATGTCTAAGGATATCTACATCTATGCCCTCCTTAGAAAAGTTATTAGTGAAAAAGTCCACTCCAGAAAAGTGGAAATGGCTGCTAAGAGTTAATGGAGTGATAACATTGATGACTTCAGAAAAATGTTGTTGTTATGTGCCGTCGAGTCGGCCCCAACTCATAGCGACCCCTCCTTGGGTTGCCAAGGCAGTATCACTACAGAAGTAGATTGCCCAACCTTCCTTCCGAGGAGTGGCTGGTGGGTTTGAACCACCAGCCTTCTGGTTAGCAGTCAAGTGCCTTAGGCACTATGCTACCAGAGCTCCTTTAGAAAAATAGAAGGTGACAATTAGAATGTCAAAATGGTAAAATCTCAAAAGTCTGTACTCCCCTAAATGGAGTGGCATCATCTTATCCTAACATTTCTTTAGTTCTTTCTTTTTGCACCCTATTCAAGCCCACCACTCCTTTAGTGACACAGAAAAGGAAGCGTTTTTACCCAAAGTTTGAAGAAAAATCATTGCCTCTTCTCATTGGCCCCCTGAATCTTCACAGAACAAGTCCTGTTGTCTCTATCATATAGTAACCTTTAAAGTATTTAAAAAGAGACATCATTTTCTTTTATGTTTATGGTCTAAGGCATTTGGCTGCTAACCAGAAGGCTGGAGATTCAAATCCACTAGCCACTCCTCGGAAGGAAGGTTGGACAATACTTCAGTAGTGATGTTGTCTCGGAAACCCAAGCAGGGGTCACAGTGAGTCAGATCTGACCTGAGGGCAGTGCACTGCATTTGTTTGTTATACACAACTACACTAATGTATATATATTATTATTTTGACTATTTGAAAATAGTTTTCACGAGAAAGACTGAAAGAGGCACAGAAAAATAAAATGAAGGGAATATGATTGATGTTCTTTTACTTCTTTTCTCTATTTTCTGAATGTTTTCTAAATTTGTGAAATTGCATGTGTAATGGGAATAAAAGGTATTAAAATGTGGGAAAAAGACTTTTCTTCTGAAAAATATAAGAAGAAAGAAAATGAATTTGCTGAATTTTGACAGTGGAAAAGATAATGTAATACAAACTTCTCATTTACATGGTAAAACTGAGGCCAAAGTAGTTGAGGGGGCAGACCATGGTCACATCTCAGGATGGGACAAATCGTTGAATTGAACCTGATTCTTGTGAACCTCAAACTCAATCTCGGGTCATTTTATTACACTAGCTCACCTAGATTGATTTAGAATAAATGCATTGTAGTAGTTTCAATTTCCTTATCTCCCTGTGGTTGGTATACTTAGACTTCCTTCCCCCCCCCCCCGACATCATGAAAACCTCCCAATATTTCTGTGGATTGAGTTACAGAGATGCTTATTTCAGTGACCAATGTCAAGAATGTTAAGTAGTAACCAAAAGTTTGTACCCAATCCCTGTTTGTTCTGACTCATCAATCAATCACAGATTTACAAATTTACATATGTATCCTAAGGGACAAGTAAATACAAAAATGAAATTATCTGGATTGGAGAGTGTCAAAATCCAGAATGTTGTCACCAGCTCCTTAGTGTGTATATTCTTCATGCCCATATTCTACATGGGCTTTCAGACTTTCCGAAAAATTGTAAACTTCTCAATGACACAATCTTTCCCTTTCCTACTCAGTTCCCCACTCCTCTACTGGTACTGCTTGGGCTCATTTCCCAAATAAGCTGCTGGCACTTACAACTTTGTTTTATAGTCTGATTCTTGGGAAACACATTCTCACATACAAGCACAACACAAGGGCACACACCTGGGACCTGAAAGCTTGTTACCATGCAAATCAGTTAGAAGTAATCCAGAAGCCAAGTGGAAATTAAAAAGTCTCACCTCTCCTTGAGCAAGACTAAACAGGGCCCTGTCTTGATTCTAGTGCCACTGGAACTTGACTAGGAGGCAAACGACTTGTGGAAAGGATTAAGCCCATCCATCCTTGCAGCATCTCCTTTGTTATCCTATCACTATCTTGCAGGTGCCTCCTCCTCCCACTCTACTATAAGACAGCTCTATTTACCAACTTGGATGGAAGGCAGATTTAGCTTGTCAAAACAGTCGTTAGAGGAGCCTCAATGGAACTCACAGGAGTAAACATAGCTTCCTGCTTAGTTGTTCTAAATAGTAGCACACTGCCTTCCTTCTTCCTTCACAGGGCACAACATTTTACAGTGATTCATTCATAGGCCATTTCTCCAAAATTTCCCATTAAATACCTGGGTTTAGAAGAAAAGTGAGATGATTTGCCATTAAAAGGCACTTTACTAAATCAGTCTAAGGACATTACAAAAATGTCCTAGTTTTTCTGGATAAGGAAGAAAAATTAACCTGTGAAAATCCTAAGTGCTGTTCCTGCCATAGGGCTTTGCCAATTATCATCTTGAGTGAAAAGGTCAGAAACCTAGATAGATTGACCAACACCTTAAATTATTTGCTGATGATCTGTAAGACTCATATTTATGGGTAATATTCCAACCCTTCTTCAGTCTCTATGGCAGGACACTGAAGAATCAAAACATTACTCTGTGAGGAAATCTGCAGAACCCTGAGAGTGGGCCTGGGGCAGTGAAAGTGGTCATAGGACACTCAGGGAGTTCACATCTGTGGCTACTTACCAAGCCGTTAGTCTATTGAAGGATTTCAGTGTTTGATAATTGATTCGATCCATCCTGATGGTAAAACTTATTACTGTTGATAATAATAATTTCTGTGGATTGAGTTACAGAGATGCTTATTTCAGTGACCAATGTAAGAATGTTAACTGAGACTAATGGTTGCTGACTCATGGCAACCCCATATATGTCAGAGGAAAACTATTCCACAGGATTTCAAGCAGATTGCCAGGTCTTTCTTCTGAGACACTTGTGAAAGGGTTCAAACTGTTGACCTTTTGGTTTATAGTCAAGTGCATAACTTTTGTGCTACATAGTGATTCCTATTCTGAGAGTGTCAAGTGAATATCACCCCACAAGTAAGGCTGAGGAGACTGACCATTAGCAGGAACTCTCCACCGTGCTTCATTTGCTGTCATATACAGAGAGCTGGGAATTATCAAAGACTGGGGGGTGTGGCATAACAAAAGCTAGTTCCTTTGCCTCAAGGAGGGCAAAATATGGAATACAATTTAAGCTCCAGGGCTCTCCACAAGATCAAATTGAGGCTGGAATTTCTAATATTGCACTCTTGCTTCCCTTTTCCTGTCCTTCTTCTCCACATCCTTACCAATTCCTCCAAGAAGCACACAAATCCTGACCTCAGTTAATTTTTAGTTCTGAGTCCCAAAGATTCAATGTTTTCCTCTCCAGGTCACCTTTTGAGACTACAGTGGTCCCTGTCCCACATTTTCGTTGTTATTATTGTTAGCTACCATCAAAACAGCCCCAATTCATGGTTATTCCATGCACAATGCAATGCTGCCTGGTCCTCTGACATTCTCATGATTAGCTGCAGATCAGATTGTTGTGATCCATAGGTGTTTCTTTGATTTTTGGAAAAAGTAGATCACCGCCTTTTTTCCCCAGTCTGGCTTAGTCTGGTACCTCAGCTGAAACATGTTCAACATTGTAGCAACACATAGCTTCCACTGACAGAGGAATGAGATATATTGACTGGGAATCACACCACATCTCCCCTGGAAGACTAGAATTCTACCATTGGGCCACTACTGCACCCGTCTGCCCCATGCTGGTTCTTACTTATTTGCAAGTTAAGGTTCACTCTCTCAACCAGAGTGTGTGCTCTACTTCCAGAGGACATTGAGTCTCCAAGTCTTAGAGTTTAGTTTTGAAAAAAAGTCACTAAGTCTGCATCTATTGTTTTAACTATTTTTGTTCTAATTTTTACTGCCAAATTCCATGCAAAATGCAGAACTGGCAGAACACAATATTCCTTCAAAATAAATATATTCTTCCACAGTTTTCTTATGCAATGTCTGAATATCTTTCAGAGTTGTGGTGATACAAGAACTAATAACAATATTAGCTATTTATCTATTGAGCACTTTCTATGTGTGGCTCACAGACAAAGATGTTTTATGTATTATCTCATTCAAGCCTCACTTTAAAGTAGGTATCATTAACTCTAATGCACTACTGTGTATACTGAGGCAAAGACAGTTAAGAAACTTGCCAAATATCACACTGCTATCTGGTAGCATAGTGCCTAAGGCACTTGACTGCTAACCAGAAGGCTGGAGGTTCAAACCCACCAGCCACTCCTTGGAAGGAAGATGAGGCATTCTACTTGTGTAGTGATACTGCCTCGGCAAATCCAAGGACAGGTCACTATGAGTAGGGTCCAACTCGACGGCACATAACAACAACAACAACAACAACAACATGTGGAATAGACTGGCTATGGGCTCCAGTCTGCCTATTCCCAAAGACTGGCTTTAACCCCACTGCTTATTGTATGTCACATAGGAAGAGTGACACAAACTTTTACAGCATTGGTGGCACTAAAGTTATTTTTCCCAGTAGTTCAAAGCTCATTATATTCAATTGTTCCTCCCCTTTTGTTTCCAGTTATCAAAGCCCCTCCCTTGCTGCAGAATCTAGGGGTAACCTTGTCCATCTTCTCTGCTCCATTTTGCAACCAGCTCTGGTGGTGCAGGGCCCAAGGCATTTGACTGCTAACCAGAAGACTGGAAGTTCAAACCCACCACCCACTCCTCAGAAGGAAGATTGGGCAATCTACTTCAGTAGAGATACTGCCTCAGAAACCCAAGGAGGGGTCTCTATGAGGTGAATTCAACTCAATGGCAGTGTTTTTTTTTTTTTTTTTTGGTGTTCTCATCCAATTATATCAGTCCATTGTGTATCCCAAATAACCAGTTACCTCATTATCCTTTTTTATGATATTCTCAAAAAGAACTCTACTTGCACAAAAGAATTTCAAGGATTTAATGTAGACTTTAGCAAAGCAATAACTTTAACAACTATTTATATAGGAAACAGTATAAAAAGTTCCTCTCAGATATAGTCATCTACCTCATTCCTTAAAGTTTCCTCAAATTCACTATTCAGCTGACCTCTCCTCCTTCTTTCTACAAAATTATTAAAATTATTTGTCATCTTTTATGTGACTGAGGGAGCCAGCCTGAGGAAGCCAGTTGACTTCCAAACCTCAGCTATGCATAAAAGCTTTCCAGAAAAGCTAGCATTTTCCCACAAATGAATTTCTTGTGGTTTTTGTTGAGAAGATAATGTTTTGTTTTGCTGTATTCCCTTTATTACATATATAAACTCCTGGGGTAAAGCTACAGAGAGCTATCTAAATTGGATAGACAGAGCAGCGATTTACCTGGAACTTCCTGGTCCACAGGAAATGAGAGAGGTGCATGGCTTTTCCAAGACAAAATAAGTTGCTACCAGTTCTATATTTTTAAGGTGTCCCACGAATTAAGCAAAATAAAGAAATTTTAAGACATGCTTCAAAAATGGTTGTCATTTAGATGTTCTTGTAAAGAAAACAAATTCAATAATTTTAACACATACAAATGTGTTACAATATAACGGTACCATTCACAAGAAAGTCATCAGAAAATACATGGTACCTGTCTCTGGTGGTGTAGTTTGTAAGGCATTTGACTGCTAACCAGAAGGCTGGTGGTTTAAACCCACTCTTCAGAATCTACTTCTTTAATGATGCCACCTCAGAAACCCAAGGAGGGATTGTTATGAGTTGGATCCGACTTGATGGAAGTGAGTTTGTTTTTGTATGTTTGTTGTGATTTAACCACTGGTAAATATGTGCAATAAATGCCTTTTCCAATCACACCAGGGTGCATCTCTGACTATATGCACGACTTCATTTGGAGATCCCATCCAATTCTAAATCTAAAAATCTCAGTGAATGTGAAGCCCTAATCAAATGGATCATCCTCTTCATTACATAACCTATACTGCAATAAGCTTTGTAATAGCCCAAAAGCAAGACCTATTTCTATTTGAGTAAAATCATCCCTTACATTAAAAAAAAAAAACCAAAAAGTCACTGTCATGAAGGTTACTCTGAGTCATACCTCTTTGGGTTTCTGAGGTGATAAATCCTTGCAGAAGTAGATTGTCCCATCTTCCTTCCATGGACAGGCCGGTGGGTTTGAACTATCAATGGTTTGGTTAGCAGTCAAATGCCTTAGGCATTGCACCACCAGAACTCATTATCTGTTACATTGACATCAATTAATATGTAGTAGAAAATATATGTCACAAAAGGAGTTCTCGTGGCATAGTGCAACTCCGTTTGTCTAAGGCATTTGACTGGTAACCAGAAGGCTGGCAGTTCAAACCCACCAGCCATTCCTCAGAAGGAAGATGGAGTGATCTGCTTCCATATTGATACTGCCTCAGATACCCAAGGAGGGGTCACTATGAGTTGAAATTGGATGGCAGGGAGTTTGTTTATATATATAAACAGAGCATCAAAGGAAAAATACACAACCTGGCTAAAAAAAAATGAGAGACATATTTAAACAGATCAGTTGCTCTCAAGATTATCCCTAAACAATGAATCAATCTGTCCAATTACTGCTCTTATTCAATTGTGTAAACAAATAAATCTTGAAAAGCCACAATAAGTTTATTGTCTACATGTATTTGCAGAATTATATCAATTTCAAGTTAAGGAAACCATCCACAGTGTATAATCCAGATGGTATGATATCCCAGGGGTTGATGAGGTTACATAAAACATTTGAGTTATGCAATAAGAAAATTCCACATAAAAGTAAAACAAATGTAATCAAAGTCCAGTTTAATGTAACTCCTCTTCAAAAGAAATCAGAGTATATCCAAGTTTGTAATTCCGTTATTTCCACTGGAAATGGTGAGTAGTATCAATGCTTTATCAATGAGAAATTAAAATGTAAAACTGCCAACATTTTAGTTTACATAGGCTTAAACTGAAAAAAAAAAACAAAAAAACAAAAACACCATCATCAAGTTGTTTCCGACTCATAGCAACCCATGAGGCAGAAGTAGATGGCCCTGTCTTCCTTCAGCAGAGTGTCTAGTGGTATCGAACCTCCAGTCTTCTGGTTACCAGTTAAATGCCTTAGGCACTATGCAGCCTGAGCGCCATAGGCTTACAGTGGTAGGATTGCATAGATGGCTCAGGTAGGGTGTGGCAGATATACTTCAAAGATAATGAATAGAGTTCTGGTAAGATGGTGAAATAGGCAAACTACACAGACCCTCCATAGCAACAAGGAATTGTTGTTGTTGTTATGTGCCATCCAGTCTGACCAACTCATAGCAACCCCTCCTTGGGTTTCCGAGGCAGTATCACTACGGGAGTAGATTGCAACAAAGAATAGAGGAACTAATTAATACAGCTACAGAAGATAATCCTAGAGCCCTGAGCTTTCAAAGGAAGGATTAAGAAGTGGACTAAACTCCAACTAATAGTGGAACCTGCATGAAAACACCAAAAAAGGAGACAAACGGAGTTGCAGACTGTCAGCGGTCCCAATAGCACAGACAGCTTGTATATTGCAAACTGGTGTTAGGACCTAAGAATTAACCTAAAAATCAGCCCTTGCCAGGAGCTGCTCAGAGAACTGCACTGGTGGGTGGTAAAAAAAAAAGCAGAAGCAACGAAGAGGGAGAGGGGCTGTGAATTTTTGCCTGTCTGGATGGCACAGCCAATCTGAATGTTAAAAGCAGTTTGACCATTTTGGATATTTAAAGTGACAGTTCTCTCAGATCCAAGAACCTAAGAATAGGCTCCACTAGACAGGGACAGCAAAGCATACCAGAAGCTGAGGATTGGAAAGATTTGATATTCCCCTTGTTACTCTTATACCCCATACACTGTTGGTGAAAGGAGGTGAGGTCATTCCTCACTCCCACACACCTTCTGGATTAGCAGGAAGTCCATCCCAATCTGTGTGCTCTGACAGAGCCTGCCCTCCCCTGCCCTGCCCCTCCTAGATTTTTTTTTCTTAGTTTGTTTCCTTTTGTATGTTTAAAAATTATTATTATAAATATTGGTAGCTGCAAAAACGGCAAGGAGGCCACATGTTCTGACCTCCTCTAATCTCACAAGAGGAAGACAGCAGTAACCCAAGGCCTATTACTGCAAGGCCAAACATGCTGCCTCCCTCCAGCCCTTTCACCAACCGTTCCTCCCAAAGCACCCACCACCTCTCTCCTGGGTTCAATAATT
>NW_006921895.1:4037061-4038685 GCF_000298275.1 Orycteropus afer afer
AGAGTGGGAACCTCCCAGAACATTGTATTGTGCCACACCCAACAGAAATAACCCAGGTGGATAGCTTCAGCAATCAGGAGCTCCTCAGTTGCTCATAGAAAATCCCACCTTGGAGTTTACAAAGACTAATGGGTAGAAAAGCCACACTAAGTAATTTACTACACCGCAGTAGCATAGTGCCTTGACTTGACTGCTAACGAGAAGGCTGGCAGTTCAAACCCACCAGCCACTCCTCAGAAGGAAGGTTGGGCAATCCACTTCTATAATGATACTGCCTTGGAAACCCAAGGAGGGGTCACCTTGAGTTGGATTTGACTCGATGGCACATAACAACAACAACAACAACAAATATTATTATTTATCCTTTTTATTATTATTCTTTCTTCTTCCCTTCCCAGGTTCTAGTTTCTGGCTTATTCTCTCTTCCCTTTTCCTGGTTCCCACTTTTTTCTTTCTTGTGGTTCTCTCCATTCCTTGTTTTTCTTTTTGCATTTTTCCCATTTTTTTCCTCATTATCCTCCTACTCACAATTTGTTGTCCCCCCTTTTCCTAATGTTATCATGGTAGTCACAGACTCTTTCTATACCGTCCCTTCCCTTACCCACATCAGTGTGTGGCTCCCAACTAGTTGGAAATTAATCCCTCCTCTTCCCTCCTTACCTCGATAATCTAGAAAGCTGCTCCCTTTCTCAAGCAAACCCTTATCTTTCAACTGTAATGGCTCATACAGTATTTGTCCTGCAATTGACTTATGTCACACAACATAATGTGCTCCAGGCTCATCCACGTTGTGAGATGAGTCACGTATCCTTCATTGTTCTTTAATGTAGCATAGTATTTCCATGTATGAATGTACCATAATCTGGTTATCCATTTATCTGTTAATAGGCACACTGTTTTGACTACTGTGGGTGTATAGCAGGTTCTAAGATCCAGGAGTGTGAGACCTCCCACTTTGTTCTTCTTCTTCAGAAATGCTCTGCTTGTCCAAGGTATCTTTCCTTTCCACATGAAGTTAATAATTGGTTTTTCCATGTCCTTAAAAAATTGTGTTGGTATCTGGATCAGGATTGCATTAAATTTGTAAATTGCTTTAGGTAGTATTGACATTTTCACAATATTCATGCTACCTATCCAGGAACAAGGCAGGTTCTTCCATTTATGTAGAGCCCTTGTTGTCTCTTGTAGTACTGTTTTATAGTTTCCTTTGTATAGGTCTTTTGTATCTCTGGTAAGATTTGTTCCTAGATATTTTATATTTTTAGTAGCTATAATAAATGGTATTGTTTCCCTTATTTCTTTATCAAAGGTTTCTCTGTTGGTGTAGAGGAATCCAACTGATTTCTGTATGTTGACCTTGTATCTGCCATTTTGCTGAGCTTCTCTATTAGTTCCAGTAATACATTTTGTTGAGTCTCTTGGGTTTTCTATGTAGAGGATCATGTTGTTGTTATTATGTGCTGTCGAGTCGGACCCGACACATAGTGACCCCTCCTTGGGTTTCTGAGGCAGTATCATTACAGAATTAATGCCCCATCTTCCTTCTGAGGAGTGGCTGGTGGATTTGAACTGCCAGCCTTCTGGTTAGCAGTCAAGTGCCTTAGGCACTATGCTACCAGAGCTC
>NW_006921895.1:4038790-4040810 GCF_000298275.1 Orycteropus afer afer
GTTCCCGTTTGTAAGGGGAATGCCTTGAGTCTTTCTCCATTAATAATGATGTTGGCCATTGGCTTTGCATGTTGTTGTTGTTGTTGTTATGTGCCGTCGAGTCAGACCCGACTCATATATATACCTTTTATTATGCTGAGGAATTTCCCTTCTATCCCTATTTTGCTGAGAGTTCTGAACAGGAATGGATTTTATCAAATGTTTTTTCTGCATCGATTGATATAATCATACGGTTCTTTTGTTTTGTTTTGTTCATGTGGTGGATTACATTGATTGTTTTTCTGATGTTGAACTGTCCTTGCATACCTTGTATGAATTCCGCTTGGTCAGGATGTATTATTTTTTTGATATGTTGTTGGATTCTGTTGGCTAGGATTTTGTTGAAGATTTTTACATCTATGTTCCTGAGGGATATTTGTCTGTAGTTTTGCTTTTTAGTGTTGTCTTTTCCTGGTTTTGGTATTAGTGTTATGCTTTTTCATAAAATGAGTTTGGGAGTATTCCATCTTTTTCTATGTTCTGGGATAGCTTGAGTAGTATAGGTGCCAATTATTCCCTGAATATTTGGTAAAATTTTCCAGTGAAGCCATCAGGGCCAGGAATTTTCTTTGTAGGGAGTATTTTTATGACCTGTTCATTTTCTTCTTTTGTTATAAGTCTTTTCAAGAATTCTATCTCTGAGTGGGATAGTTTAGGTAGGTCTTGCGATTTTAGAAACTTGTCCACCTTGTCTAGGTTCTCAAATCTGTTGGAGTATATTTTTTCATAATATTCTGTCAGTATCTTTTTATTTCAGTTGGGTCTGTTGTGACAACACCTTTTTCATTTACTATTCTTGTAATTTGTAGCTTCTTTTTCTTTTCCTTTGTTAGATTTACCAGTGGTTTGTCCATTTTTTTTTTTCATCTTTTTAAAGAGCCAGCTTTTGTTCTGTTGATTTTCTCTATTTTTTTTTTTTGTTTGTTTGTTTTCTGTTTCATTTATTTCCGTTCTGATCTTTATTATCTCCTTACTTGTAGATACTGTAGGATCCTTTGGTTGTTCTTTTTCTAGTTGTTGGAGTTGTTGAATTAGAGTGTGGATTTTGTTTCTTTCCTCTTTTTTTGATGTATGCATTTATTGCTATACACCAACCTCTGAGTACTGCTTTTGCTGTGTCCCAGAGGTTTTGGTATGATGTTTCTTCCTTCTCATTTGTTTCTAGGAATTTTTTTTTCATTTTTTGTTTCTTCTATTACCCAGTAGTTTTTGAACAGTGAATTGTTTACCTTCCACATGCTTGATGTTTTTTCCTTGATCTTTCTATTATTAATTTCTGATTTTATAGCATTGTGATCTCAGAAGAAGCTTTGTAGTATTTAAAAGTTTTTTAATTTATTGAGGCTTGTTTTATGTTCTAACATATGATCTATTCTGGAGAAGGATCCATGTGCACTGGAGAAGAATGTGAATTGTGCTTTTGTTGGGTGGAATGCTCTATATATGTCTATGAGGTCGAGTTGGCTGCTTGTGCTATTTAATTCTGTATCTTTGTTGAGTTTTTTTTCTAGTTGATGTGTCCTCCTTGAAAGTGGTGTGTTAAATTCTCCTACTAGTATTGTAGAGTTGTCTATTGTACCTTTCCATTAAATTAATATTTGCTTCATGTATCTTGGAGCACTTTCATTGGATGCATAGATATTTATTATCACAATGTCTTCTTTGCCAATTGGCCCTTTCAGCATCATATAGTGTCCTTTGTTGTCTCTTATGTTGTTTTTTACCTCAAAGTCTATTTTTTTCAAAAATTAATATTGCCACTCCTACTCTTGTGTGGTTACTGTTAAGTTGGTATATTGTTTTCCTCCTCTTAACTCTTATTTTGTTTTTATCCTTGTGTCTAAGGTGGGTCTCTTGTAGGCAGCATATCGATGGGTCTTCTTTTCTTATCCAGTCTGCCATTCTCTTTCTCTTGATTGGTGTATTTAGTCCATTCACATTGAGTGTAATTAGTGATAGGTATGAATTGATTGCTGTCATT
>NW_006921895.1:4058563-4075631 GCF_000298275.1 Orycteropus afer afer
GGCATATGAGTTGAATATTTACATTATATAGGTACAGTCCTTGGTGAGATCAACCATGGGAGAATAGAAGGGCTGTGTATGCACAGGGAGACACCCCAGAGGGCAAGGGTATATAGGAGGGAAGGACAGAGGGAAGAAATAACTATGGGGAGAAAGTGGGAAGAGAGGTGTTATGATGTGGGAAATTACAGTCAATGTCATGAGACAAAGTGTATGTGAACTGCTGTGTGGAAAATGAATTTGCTCTGTAAAGTTTCACACAATTCACAATAAAACATCTTTTAAAAAAGTAATTTTAGCTCAGTAGCAAAAAATTATGTTTCAAACATAGTATTTATTGTTTCCACAAATACATGTTGTTGTTTTTGTTAGGTGCCGTCGACTCATTTCCAACTCATAGCGACCCAATGCACAGCAGAATGAAACACTGCCTGATCCCATGCCAGATCCCTGATCTCTGCTATATTTGAGCCCATTGAGAGCCTTCTAACCTAACCAGACTATTCATAAAGTTGTGCAGTAATGTATCAAACAGTGTTTCTTTGCTATCCATAAGGTTTACCCTGGCCAATTCTTTGAGAGGTGGATGACCTGTTCCTCTTTCCTAGTCTGTCTCAGTCTGTAAGCTGGGTGGGCTGATACCTGTGCACTATGTGCATCCCACTGGGTTTGAAACACTAGTGGCTCAGCCTCAAAACTCACATCAACAAATCACCATGGTAGGACAAACCGACTGACAAGTTTGTCTCCCTCTTAGAAACCTCTCGTACCACCCTTACCTGGGACCCTGCAGCTGACTCCTCCTCTGTCCAGATTCCTGGGCCTTTTAATCCCCTTTCTCCCACTCTCCCACCCTGCTACTTTGGGCGTGCCTGAGTTCCCTCTTCTCACCTGGATCCCTGCAGCTGACTGCTCTTCTGTCTGGGTTCCTGGCTTTTAATCCTCTTTCTCCCACTCTACCATCCTGCTGCTTTGGGTGTGCCTGAGTTTCCTTTAATCCCCTTTCTCCCACTCTCATGCCCTGCTGCTTTGGGCATGCCTGAGTTCCCTCTCCTCACCTGGATCCCTGCAGCTGACTGCTCCTCTGTCCAGGTTCCTGGCTTTTAATCCCCTTTCTCCTGTTCTACCATCCTGCTGCTTTGGGCATGTCTGGGTTCTCTCTCCTCACCTGGACCCCTGCGGCTGACTGCTCCTCTGTCCAGGTTCCTGGCTTTTAATCCCAAAATACAAATAATCCTACAAATACATGAGAATTATATTAAAAGATTTTTCATATTAAAAAAAAAGGGTATTGAATACAAATTTCTTTCCTCCCTTTATACTCATGCAGTACCTCACATCAAGAAATGAGACCCAGTTCCTCTCCTCTTAATTTTGAGTTAGCTGTAGTGACTTAATTGACCAATAGAATGCAGGAGAAATCACATTCTGGACTTCTCAGCCTATGTCTCCAGAAAATTCAACCTTAATCTCTTGGATGCTCCTTCTCTAAACCCAACTATCACACGTCCAAGCCACATGGAGAGGCCACCTGTAGATTTTCCAGCCAACAGTCATGGAGAACTTCCCAGTCAAGATTCAGCATCAATTGCCTGCCATATACATGAGCCTCCTTGGACTTCCAGCCCAACCAACTTTTCAGATGCTTGTTTCTGCTCTGCCATCTGACTACAACTGGATAAAAGACCCAAAATGGGAACTGTCCAACTTAGCGCACTCAACCCACAAAACAATAAGACATACAAATGCATAGATGTATTACACTGTTGTCTTAAGCAAATAAATTTTAAAATGGTTTATTTCAAAGCAATTGATGACTTAATCCTGGAAGTGTTAAGGTGAACAATGGAACAGTGTTGGGGAAAGGCAAAAAATTAGATCTTTGGAAGATTTATCAAATTATAAGTATATCTACTTCACATTTACATAAATTCAATCTCAAAAGGAAGGCTGTAATCAAAGGATGTGTGTTTTCAAAAATTCTCCATACTCAGTCACCTAATTGACATAAGGCACACTTACATAATGAAAATTTTAAGCATTTAAATTCCCAGATAATTGTTAAACTCTTAAACTAAGCACTGAGCTCATCCTGCTCCTTTTATAAATAGGAAACTAGAAGAGATGGTAAATATTCTATGATAGAAATTCTCTAATTGCTTTAAATGCCTCAAAGTTTTTTTTCAGACAAACAAAGCTTCTTTTCATTTTATCCCATGAAAAGTAGACTCTCAATATGGAGTCTACATCTGATGATTTATAAAAACCTCTTTATAAATGTTAAAAAAAAAAAAAATCTTAATTCTGCAAGTTTGAAAAGAGGCTGTGGATGTATTTGGCCTGTAAGCCATAGTTCACCACTCTCTGGTTTCGAGCAAAAGTTTTTTTTTTTTTTTTTTTTTCCAGAATATACAATATTGGGAGGCATTGATAGTGTTCCATGAATGAAAATAAATAAAATAAATAGTGTTTATCAAATATTATTTTGGAAGTGCTGAATTAAACAAATTCAAGCAAGTTTCCTTATTTCAGGACTTCTCAGAGCCTTTCATATGTGAATATGTATTGTAAATCACCAACAAAGAGATGGATGTAATAGTAAACTGTTCCTAAATTTATATTTAACTTTGCAAATGTCATTTGCAAGGTTATCTGAAGGGGATATTGTTTTGCATAACATACTCTTGGAAACACACATTCAGACTAATGGAATAATGTCTGAGTTCTAAAAAAAGTTACTGAGATGTATGTAAGAACTAATGAGAAGAAGATTGAAATGTCAATTTACTTTTAGTCCAAGAAATTGTGGCTCTAGTTAGTGTGACACTTACAAGGATTTTTCCCATAATGAAATTTAGCTCCTTTAAGTCATCCTGGATTAAGTGCCTGTTGTATAGTTCTGTGAAGCTTATCTTCTCAAAGGAAAGCTCCCTGAGAAGTGTCAGCTTGTTTCTTATGAATGGCAGATGTCTAGATCTGTCCATGAGAGCATAATCTACATTCCAGGACCAACTGCCAACTTAGACAATCATCTCTATGACCAGAAAGCAGCTAAAATAAAAATAAAAGTTTCTTTCTTTTTTTTTTTTTTCCCTCTCTCTCTCTTTCACTAATGGATATATAGATAGACATTCAATCTGAACAGGGTTGGAGAGGTAAATGGGACTATAACCATGAATATATATAGGCTTGACAGAGGTTAACTGTACCTATGTATTTATGTGTGCTACAAATATATTCATGAATGTAGTACAGCATAGAGTGAACAAATTCGTGAAAACATCTTAGTCATAACCAAACACCTTGAGGGAATGAGTCACTGGTACATAGGCTGAGGACCATAGTCAGGGGACACTAAGGTCAAATGGTATAGCATAGACAAAGACAATGTTCTGTATCTTATTTGGGTGAGTAGTAGCTGGGGTCTTGAAAGCTTGTGAATATCCATCTAAAATGCAACCACTGGTCTCTCCCCATCTGGAGCAAAGAATATTGAAGAAAATCAAAGACATAGAAAACAATTAGTCTGAAGGTCTAGTGGATAATGGAGTATATGAACCCAAGATCTATGACCATGGAACCACAGGAACTAAATGGTGCTCAGCTACCACTGCTAATAGCTCTGAAAAGGATCACAATAAGTGTTTCCAGACAGACTGGGGAAAACTGTGGAATAAGACATAAAATCACACACACACACACAATGAGGCTTACTGTTCTCATGAAGACCAATGGAATCCCTAATGGACTATGGCCTTTACACATCCTTCAAACTAGGAACTGAATCTAACCTCCATGACTCAACTGGCAGCCAAATGATAGACAAGCCTATAAGGTGGACAATAATATTGTTGTGGGAAAACAAGGTCCTTACCCCTGTTGCAAAGAGTCAATGATCACAACAGATTGAAGCGAGAAAGCGAAAGGTTTATTGAGTATCGATACCCAAGGAGACAGAGAGAATCACTTCTCTAAAATGTCTGTCTCCCTGAGCACAGGGGTAAACATGATTATATAGGGAAATGGGAAGGGGGTTGAAGTTCCCTTGGATGACCAGGAATGTCTTTGTTCTTCTTTTCCCTGGTTACTCCAGACTCAATGTCCCTCTCCCCAGGGTCGCCTTGCTTCATAGGTTACAGCTCTCAGCTGAAACCAGGCATGGGATAGGGCTATGCTTAGAAGAATACATAACTGAAAACAACAAATCTAAAGAATTCAGCATCCATAAAAAGGTTGGCTCTTTTATTTACTTAAAAGAAAGCAAAAGAGAGGGGAATATAACAAATTTGTCACTGATTAGTATCTATTTTAATCATTCCTGCTAGTCTGTTAAAGTTCTTTAATTTTCAGTGAGAGGCCCATTCAGCCTTCCACTTCAGCCTTCCACAATGTCAGGAAGGTATGAGCTCATTAGAACAATCAAGCTTCTGGGATCAAGAAGACAGCTTTTGCCCAAGGATAGAACTAGGAAGGCAGGAGGGGATGTAAGGAAGAACAAAGGGAAGGGTTGGGCGCAGAAAGGAAGTGGGAAAGAATGCTGCTACAGTGCAGAGGGTGCAGAGGTTACAGTAAATGTCACAAAACAGAATGCAGAATGTGTATGGATTGTTGAATGCAAAACCAATTTGCTCTGTAAACTTTCACCCAAATCGCAAAAAAAAAGACTAAATGGCATGACATATGTAGAGTTTTATCATGTTATTTACATAGTAGGTGCTTAAAAATTATTTTTGTCTTTGCTCTTTTCATTTCCTTCTCTGCAACTGTGCATTACACTGAGTAGGTTAGAAACAGACACTCTGAGTAGGAAACAATGAAATAGGAGGGTAAGTAGAAGTAGCTTTGGCTATGAATGATCAATTTTCTACATTCACAGGTATGTACCAAAGATTTGTGAAGAAAATACATAAATTAGGGATCTTCAAAGGGGAGAGGATGAGTTTTAGAACAATAAGTGGTAGAGAGATTGGTTTCTGCCAACTAACTTTTTCTGGAGTGGCATTCTACTTTTGTGAGCTATTCAGCGTCTTGAAGGCTTTCCACCATCCCTGACAATCTTTCCTGTCTTTTCCTGTTACTCAAATGTTTCAGTTTTCAGTGTTGGGAGGTAGCAGCAACCCATACCATTAAATTAATCTCCTGTGCTTTGTTTAGAATTCTGTAGTGCCCATTTTAAATTTACATTTGTTCAATCCCTAATTCTTCACAAGCTCACCAAGGAAATGTAAAAACCCCAAGGAAATGTCAACAATACTTCTAATAATATGATTTCTCTATCATTAATTGACCTTCCATGGTCAGAGCTGAGCAAAACTTGAGCAAAACTAATTCCAGAAAAGACAGAGAATCAAACTAATCTAATTGCTATGTGGGGGAGGGGGTGGGGGTTGGATTATGGATTATTTCAAAGAACTGCCTTCTTAAAAAAAAAAAAAAAAAAAAAAAAACATTAAAAGCCGATAGTTTCTCAGGGGATTTTGACTCCACCCTTAAAGAACAGATAATTCTAATGTTTGTTGTGTTAGAGTTGTCTAAAGCACAGAAGAAAGAAAGAAAGAAAAAGCTTTATACTTCTTTCTTTGGAAACACCATAACATTGGTATAAAACCTGAAAAATTTAACACAAAGAAGAAAACTCCAGAGTATTTATATTATGAATTAAAAAATCTGAACAAAACAATAGCAAGAAAAAAGCAGCTACATATTAAAAATTAAGAAAATGACCAGGTGGGTTTTAATACAAAAATGCAAGAAGATATAAATATTAGGAAATTTATTCATGTAGTTTATCATATAAACCAAAAAAAAAACAAATTCACTCCCATCAAGTCATTTCCAACTCAGCCACCCCAATTGGGTTTCCAAGGCAGTAAATCTTTATGGAAGTTGATTGCCTTTTCTTCCTTCCACTAAACAGCTGGTGGTTTTGAAATGCCAGCCTTCTGATTATCAGTCAAATGCTTTAGGCACTGTGCCACCAGAGACCTTAATTTACATGTGGTAGATAAAAAAAAAAGTCTAAACAAAAACAAAAAAAAAACCCAAACTCACTGCCATTGAGTTGATTCCAACTTATAGCGACCCCCACTGGATTGCTAAGGCAGTAAATCTTTACGGAAGCAGATTTCCCAGTCTTCCTTCCATGGAGTGGCTGGTAGGTTTGAACCACCAACCTTCTGGTTAGCAGTCAAATGCCTTAGGAACATTTCTAACATACATATAATCAAAACACACTTTTGAATTGAAAAACTTAAAAACACACTATAAAGTAGGAAAAAAATAATTTTTCAAAATCTAAACAATCACAACCCAAAGTAGGCTCTAGGTTTATTGGAGAAATATCATACACACAGACACACAAAAAATAAATAGATAAATTCTTAGTGTTAAGAATGTCAGAAATAAAACATAAAACAAGGAAGTTACTATCCTTATCCCTTAACATAGCTCCAGATATACAATCTAACACAATTAAACAAGACAAAGGGAGCAGGGGGAACAGTGAGAAGTGGATACAGCAATGTTTACATGGAAATGAAGAAGAATCAAACTGAAAACGTTCACAGTTTAAGAATTCAAAAAGTGTCTGGGTACAAAAGCAACCAGTAATCATCACACATTCAAATAACCAATTAGAAGATATAGTGAAAGAAGTGACAACATATCAAATAGATACCAAATATAGATAGAGATAGCAAAGATATGCACAATGCATAAAAAATAATTTTGTAACTCTAGTGAGAGAAAAAAGAATGGAAAACATTCTAGTGTTTCAACATCATAATGCTTAGTATTTTTATACTAAGCACTCTTGGACTACCTATAAATCGAAGGAGATCCAAATAAAAAGAGTACTCTACTAAGACCTATATAATTCATTCTACACTTCATGGGAAAATAAGGAAGCAGAAATAACCTTGATTGACTAATTTCACTAAGCATAATGTCCTGCAGGCTCAACTATGTTATGAGGTGCTTTGTAGATTCATCGTTATTCTTTAACACTGTGTAGCTTTCCATTGTCTGTATGTACCATAGTTTGTTTGTCCATTCCATTTAGGCTGTTTCCATTGTTTTGCTGTTGTTAATAGTGCTGTGATGAATATGAGTGTACATTTATCTATTCATGTCATGGCTCTTATTTCTCTAGGATATATACCTAAGAGTGAGATTGCTGCATCATATATTACTTCTATTTCCAACTTTTTAAGGAAGAACCAAAGAGCTCTGGTAGCATAGTGCCTAAGGCACTTGACTGATAACCAGAAGGCTAGAGGTTCAAACCCATCAGCCACTCCTCAGAAGGAAGGTTGGGCAGTCTGCATCCATAGTGATACTGCCTTGGAAAACCAAGGAGGGGTCGTTATGAGTCGGGTCCAACTCGAAGGCAGCACATAACAGCAACAATAAGGAAGAATGACACTGTTTTCTGCAGTGGTTGTACTATTTTACAATATCACCAACAGTGTATGACAGTTTCAGTCTCTCCACACCCTTACCAGCATTTGTTGCTTTCTATTTTCCTGAGCTTTGTTATTAATGCTGGGATGAGATGATAATCTCATTGTTATTTTGATTTTCATCTCTCTAATGACTAATGGGGAGCTCTGGTAGCATAGTGGCTAAGGCACTTGACTGCTAACCAGAAGGCTGGTGGTTCAAACCAACCAGCCACTCCTTGGAAGGAAGATAGGGCAATCTACTTCCTCAGTGATAGTGCCTCGGAAACCCAAGGAGGGGTCGCTATGAGTCAGGTCCCACTCGACAGCACATAACAACAACAACGACTAATGATTGTGAATATTTCATGTTTATTGGCTGTCTGAAAATCTTTTATGATTAAGTGTCTGTTCATGTCCTCTGCCCATTTTTAATAAGATTATTTTCTTTTTGTTGTCAAAGTGCTGAAGTTTTCTAAAAATTTTAGACATCAGTCCTTTCTCTGATATGTGGTTGCCAAATTTTTTTCCAAGTCTATGGGTTTCTCAGCTTTCAATCAAACAATAAACAGGTCTATAACATGAACAATAACATCAACGAAGTACATACTCATTAGAAGAATCAACAATTTTAGATCAAAAGTGCAGTATTAGTCCAAGGACAAAATTCAGAAGGCATAAAGGGATAGGAGAGAAGGAGGAATGGAAATGGAAAACACAGGAAGGAAGCGGGAGGAGTAATGTTACATTGAGGGATTACAATCAATGGTATGAAACAAAATGTGTATGAAATGTTGAATGGAAAATTGATTTGCTCCGTTAACCTTCACACAAATCATAATAAAGAGCTGACTAATAATAAAAACAACCTTTATTGTTCAGGGGAGAGAATAAGGCAAAAAAGATTGTTGTTGTTGTTATGTCCAACTAGAAGGACCCAACTCATAGCAACACTCCTTGGGTTTCTGAAACGATATCACTACAGAAGTAGATTGTCCAACCTTCCTTCCGAGGAGTGGCTGGTGGGTTTGAACCACCAGTCTTCTGACTAGCGGTCAAGTGCCTCAGGCACTATGCTATCAGAGCCACGCCCCCTCAAGAAAAAAAGAGTAGGTCTAGCAAACACTGTAGTTTATTATAACAAACACACTAATTTAAACAGTATGGTACTGATATATGTATAACACAAAAATAATAAAATTTTAGGAATATCCATATACATATGGTGTCTTTTTTTTTTTTAATTGTGATTTGGGTGAAAGTTTACACAGCAAATTCACTTTCCATACACCAGCTCACATGCACTTTGTATCATGACTGACTACAATTTCCTACAATGCAACAGCTCTCTTCCCACCACCTTAGTCACCTCTTCCCTGTGTCCTTTCCTCACATGCACAGGAGTGGGTTCAATTACAGACATGAAGGGCAGCTAGTGGCCATAGTCTCAGAGCTTTCACAGGCTCTATCAGACCAGAAAACCTGGTCCTTTTCTTTATATTAAGTTTTGTTCCACAGTGTTCTCCCACTCTCTCCAGGATCTCCTACATAGATCTCCCTCTGGGTGGTTTACAATGGTAGCCAGGCACCATCTAGTTCTTCTGGTCTCATAGTCATATAGGCTGAGGACAGCATGGTGTACCAGTCCCTAATTGTTGCCATGCATCTTTGGTTTTCTTCTTTCTTTTCTCTGCATGAGGAGAGACCCATCATTGCATCTAGATGGCCACTTGCAAGCTTTTAAGATCCCAGTCACTAGTCACCAAAGAAGGATATGAAACAATGTTTTTTTGTGTAGTATGCTATGCTGATTGAGCTTGTTGTCCCCTGCGACCATGGTCCCAATCTCACAGGTCCAACTACATGCTCCTTGTGGGTAGCTGGCTGTAGTCAGGAAGTGATGGACATTCTCACAGAATATACAAAGACACATGTAGAAACATTGTCTACCAAACCTATACGTGGTCTTGGGCACACTTCCCCCTGTATGTTGTTGTTGTTATGTGCCATCAAGTTGGACTTGACTCATAGCAAACCCTCCTTGGGTTTCCAAGGCACTATCACTATGGAAGTAGATTGCCCCATATTCTTTCTGAGGAGTGGCTGGTGGGTTTGAACCACCAGGTTTCTGGTTAGCAGTCAAATGCCTTGTTGTTGTTAGGTGCTGTGGAGTCATTTCCGACTCATAACGACCCCATGCACAGTAGAATGAAACACCACCCAATCCTGCACCAGCTCCATGATCCTTGCTATACTTGAGCCCATTGTTGCAGCCATTGTGTCAATCCATCTTGTCAAAGGCCTTCCCCTCCTTCATCAACCCTCCACCTTACCAAGCATGATTTCCTACTCTGGGGAATGGTCCCCTCTGACAACATGACCAAAGTAGGTAAGATGAAGTCTGGTCATCCTTGCTTCCAAGGAGCATCTTGGCTGCACTTCCTCCAGGACAGATCTGTTAGTTTTTTGGCAGTCCATGGTATCTTCAGCATTCTTCACCAGTACCACAACTCAAAAGCATCAACTCTGCTTCGGTCTTCCTTATTCATTGTCCAGCTCTCACATGCATACGAGGTGATTGTAAATATCATGGCTTGTGTCAAGTGCAACTTAGTCCTCAAGGAGACATCTTTGCTCCTCAGCACTTGAAACAGTTCCTTTGCAGCTGACCTGCCCAGTGCTACACGTCATCTAATGTCCTGACTCCTGCTTCCACTGACATCGATTGTAGAACCAAACAATGTGAATTCTTTGACAACCTCAATCTTTTCTTCATTTATTGTGATGCTGCTTATTGGTCCAGTTGTGAGGATTTTTGTCTTCTTTATATTGAGATGTAATCCATACTGCATACTGTGTTCCTCAATCTTCATCAGTAAGTGCCTCAAGTCATCCTCACATTCAGCAAGCAAAGTTGTATCATCAGCATATCTCAGGTTGTTAATGATTCTTCTTGCAATCCTGATGCTACCTTTTTCTTCATATAGTCCAGCTTCTCAGATTATTTGCTCAGCATATAGATTGAATAAGTATGGAGAAAGGATACAACCCTGACACACTCCTTTCCTGATTTTAAACCATGTTGTGTCCCCTTGTTCTGTTCGAATGACAGCCTCCTGGTCAAGGTACAGGTTCCTCATGAGTACAGTCAAGTGTTCGGGAATTCCCATTCTTCTCAATGTTATCCATAATTTGTCATGATCCATACAATCAAATGCCTTTGCACAGTCAATAAAACACAAGTAAACATCTTTCTGGTATTCTTTGCTTTGAGCCAAGATCCATTTGACAGCAGCTATGATATCCCTTGTTCCATGTCCTCTTCTGAATCCAGCTTGCACCTCTGGAAGTTCTCTGTCAATATACTGCTGCAACCATTTCTTAATTATCTTCAGTAAGATCTTACTTGCGTGCAATATTAATGATATTGTTTGATAGTTTCCACATTGTGTGGGATCATCTTTCTTTGGAATGGGTACAAATATGGATCTCTTCTAGTCAGTTGGCCAGGTAGCTGCCTTCCAAATCTCTTGGCATAACCGAGTGTGTGCCTCCAGTGGGGCATCTGTTTGTTGAAATATCTTAATGGGTATTCCGTCAATTCCCAGAGCCTTGTTTTTCACTAATTCCTTCATTGCAGCTTCGACTATATGCCACCTCCTAAAATGGATGAAGATCGACAAAATCTTTTTGGTACAGTGACTCTATGTATTCCTTCCATCTTCTTTTGATGTTCCCTGCATCATTCAATGTTTTGCCCTTAGAATTGCTCAATATGGCAACTCGAGGCTTAATTTTTTTCTTCAGTTCTTTCAGTTTGAGAAATGCCGAGCGTGTTCTTCCCTTTTGGTTATCAGACTCCATGTCTTTGCACATTTCATTATAGTAATTGGCTTTGTCTTCTTGAGCTGCTCTTTGAAATCTTCAGTTCAATTATTTTATCTTGTCATTTTTCCATTTGCTTTAGCTACTCTCCACTCAAGGACAAGTTTCAGAGTCTCTTCTGTCATCCATTTTGGTCTTCTCTTCTTTTGTTGTCTTTTTAGTGATTTCTTGCTTGAAGAAAGATTCATGGATGATGCTCTTGATGTCATCCCACAATTCATCTGGTTTCCAGTCATTGGTGTTCAATGTATCAAATCTATTCTTTAGATTGCCTCTAAATCAGGAGGGATATATTCAAGATCATATTTTGGCTCTCGTGGGCTTGTTTTAATTGTCTTTAACTTCAAGTTGAACTTGCATATGAGCAGTTAATGGTCTGTTCCACAATCATCTCCTAGCCTGGTTTTAGCTGAAGATATTGAGCTTTTCCATCGCCTCTTGCCACAAATGTAGTCAATCTGATTCCTGTGTGTTCCACCTGGTGAAATCCATGTGTAGAGCTGCTGTTTTGTGTTGTTGAGAAAAGGTGTTTGCAATGAACAAGTCGTTGGTCTTGCAAAATTCTACCATGCGAGTTCCAGCATTATTTCTGTCATCAAGGCCAAATTTTCCAACTATCAGTGATTCTTCTTTGTTTCCAACTTTTGCATTCCAGTCACCAGTGATAATTAACATAGTGCTTTAGGCACTGTGCTACCAGAGCTCCCTGTATAGACAGACTTAATAATTCTGCCTGTCTACCCATCTATCCACCTGTTGATCAATGTCTGCCATCACTGAAAACTCTGTACTGTATGTGGAAAAGGGTTTATGTTTTTTGTCTGTACCTCCTATGCACCTCTATGTCTTCCTCCTCCTCAATGCCACCGTGTGATCACTCACATTTGGTCCATTGCCCTTCCCTTCACCCAGATCAATACTTGTCTCTGCTTATCTAGAAGTGTTCCCTCTCCTCCAATCCCATCCTTGGTAACAATAATAATAATAAAAAAATAAAGTTCCCTTCCATATAAATATCTCTCCTTGACTTTTTACAATAATGGACTAATACAATATTCGTCCTTCTGTGATTGACTTATTTCACTCAGCATTATGTTCAAGTTCATCCCTGTATGCAGTGTTTTGCAGATTCTACATTATTCTTTAGGGTTGCATAGAATTCCATTGTGTGCATGTGCCATAGTTTGCATATCCATTCTTCTGTTGATGGACGTCTATGTTGTTCCCTTCTTTTTGTTATTGTAAAGAGTGCTAAGATGAACATGAGTGTGCATGTATCTGTTCTTGTCCTGGCTCTCACTTCTTCAGGATCTATATCTAGGAATGCTGGATCAAATGGTGTTACCAATTCCAACTTTTTAGGGATTTCCATACTGCTTTCCACAGTGACTGTATAATTTGATAGTCCCATCAGCAGTGTATGAGAGTCCCAATTTCTCCACATACTTCCCAGAATTTGTTATTTTCTGTCTTTTGAACTTTGCTACTGGAGCTGGGGCCAGATGGTATCTCATTGTTGTTCTGATTCACATCTCTCTAATTGCTAATGATCATAAATGCTTCTTCGTATGTTTGTTGGCAGCCTGAATGTATTCTTTGGTGAAGTATCAATTCATGTTTTCTGTCCATTTTTCAATTATATTATCTGTCTTTTTGTTGTTGAGGTGTTGGAGTTTTCTATAAATTTTAGAGATAATTTCCTTGTCAGATTTATTTTTTCCAAGTACTTGTATCCAATCTGTAGGTTTTCTTTTAACTTTTTTTGGAGAAGTTTTTGGAAGAACATAAGAATTAATTTTTAGACAGTCCCATTTATCTAGTTTATCTTCAGCTATTTATGCATTTGGGATTATGCTTGACAGTCCATTTATACCGTGTATTAGGGCCCCTAAATTTTGCCCCTAATTTTTCCTTGTGGAATTTTATAGTTTTAGGTTTCACATTTAAGTCTTTGATCCATCTGGAGTTAGTGTTTGTGTATGGTGTGAGGTACAGATCTTGCTCCATTTTTCTGCAAATGGATATCCAGTTTTGCCAGCACCATTTGTTTGGGAGCTCTGGTGGTGTAATGCCTAAGGCACTTGATTGCTAACCAGAAGGCCAGTGGTTTAAACCCATCAGTCACTCCTCAGAAGGAAGGTTGGACAATCTACTTCTGTAGTGATACTGCCTCGGAAACCCAAAGAGAGGTCACTATGAGTCAGATCTGACTCAACAGTAATGGATTTTTTTTTTTCTTCTTTATTTGTTAAAGAGACCATCTGTTCCCCCATGTAATGGAATCCAACCCTTTTTCAAAGATCAGCTGAGCATAGGTCAATGGATCTATTTCTGAGTCCTCACTTGTCTTCCATTGGTCTATGTATCTGTCATTGTACCAATACCAGGCAGTTTTGACTACTATGGCTGCAGAGCAGGTTTCTAGATCCAGGAGTGAGAGATCTCCTTTGTTCTTCTTCTTCAATAGTCCTTTTCTTATCCAAGGTGTCTTTCCTTTCGATATAAAGTTAGTGATTGATTTTTTCCATATCCTTAAAGAATGTTGATGGGATATGACTGGGATTAAATTGAATATATTTGGGTAGTATTGACATTTTCACAATGTACCATCTTCTTATCCATGAGCTTGGTATGTTCTTTCATTTATATAGATCTCTTATGGTTTTTTGAAGTAGTATTTTGTAGTTTTCTTTGTACAGGTCTTTTGTGTCCCTGGAAAGATTTAGTCCCAAGTGTTTTGTTGTTTGTGGTAGCTATTGTAAATAGTATCATATTCCTTATTTCCTTTTCAGCAATCACTTTGCTGGTGTAGAGGAACCCAGCTGAATTTTTATGTTGATCTTGTATCCTGCTACTATGCTAAATCTCTCAATTAGTTCCAGCAGTTTTTTTGGTTGTTGTTGTTTTGCTGAGTCTCGGGTTTTCTAGGTATAGGATCATATCATCAGCAAATAGAGATAGTTTGACTTCTTCCTTACCAATTTGGATGCCTTTGATGTCTCTTTCTTGCCTTATTGCCCTGGATAGGACTTCCACTACAATGTCAAATAGAAGTGGTGATAGAGGACATCATTGTCTGATTCCTATTTGCAAGGGGAATGGTTTCAGTCTCTCTCAATTGAGAATAATGTTGGCTGTTAGTTATGCATATATGCTTTTTATTAGGTTGAGGAATGTCCCTTCTATTCCTATGTTGGTGAGAGTATTGATGAAGAATGGGTGTTGGATTTTATCAAATGTCTTTTCTGCATTGATTGATAAGATCATGTGGTTCTTTTCCTTTGTTTTATTTATGTGATTGTTGATGTTGCTTATTTTTCTAATGTTGAACCATCCTTGCATACCTGGTATGAATTCCACTTGTTCATAATGTATTATTTTTTTGGTATGTTGTTGGAATCTACTGGCTAGGATTTTGCTGAAGATTTTGACATCTATATTCATGAGGGATCTTGGTCAGTAGCTTTCCTTTTTAGTGATGTCTGCCTGGTTTTGATTTTAAGGTTACGCTTGCTTCATGAAATGAATTTGGGATGTTTCCATAATTTTCTATATTCTGGAATATTTTGAAAAGGATTAGTGTCAATTATTTTCTGAATATTTGGTAGAATTCTCCAGTGAAACCATCTGGGCCAGGACCTTTTTTGTTGTTGGTAACTTTTTTATGACCTGTTCAATTTCTCCTTTTGTTATGGGTCTGTACAACTTTTCCACCTAAGTCTGTATTAGTATAGGTAAGTAGTGTGTTTCAGAAACCTGTCCCTTTCCTCTAGAGTTTCAAATTTGTTGGAGTAGTTCTTCATAGTATCCTGATATTATCTTTTTTATTTCAGTTGGTTCTGTTGTGGTGTCACTCAATTAATTTCTTGTTCATGTTTTTTGTATTGTCTCCCTCTTTTCCTTTGTTAAATTTACCAGCACTTTGTGAATTTTATTAATCTTTTACAAAAATCAAATTCTAGTCTTGTTGGTGTTTTCTATTGTCTTTCTATTTTCTGTTTCATTGATTTCTGCTCAAATCTTTATTATTTCCTTTCTTGTGACTGTAAGCTTTTCTTGTTGTTCTTTTTCTAATTGTTGGAGATATTTGTTTAAAGTGTTGATTTTGTATCTTTCTTCTTTTTTGATGTGTGTATTTGTTGCTATAAATTGGTCTCTGATAGCTGCTTTTGTTGTGTCCTAAAGATCTTGGTATGTGGTATTTTCATTCTCATTTGATTTGAGAATTTTTTTTTAATTTCAAATTTTATTTCTTTGATTACCCAGTCATTCTTAAGGAGGGTGTTCTTCAGTGTTGGTGTATTTGATCTTTTTCCAATGATCTTCTTATTATTGATTTCTAATTTGATAGCATTGTGATATGAGAAGATGATTTGCAATATTTCCATGTTTTTAAATTTATTAAAGCTTGTTTTATGGCCTAACATATGATCTATCATGGAGAATATTCCGGGTGCACAGAAAAAGAATGTACATTGTGCTGTTGTTGGGTGAAGTGCTCTGTAGATGTTTATAAGGTCAAGTTGGTGGATTGTGTTTTTAGTTCTTCTGCATCTTTGTTGAGTGTCTTTCTAGTTGTTCTACTTTCATTGAAAGTGGTATATAAAGTCTCCTAGTATGACTGTGGATTCACCTATATTTCTTTTCAATTCATTTAAAGTCTGATTTATGTATGTTGGGGCTCTTTCATTGGTCCATAGATATTTATTACGGTGATATCTTCTTGTTCAACTGATCCTTTCATCATTTCATAATGTCTTTCCTTGTCTCTTATGGTGGTTTTATTGTTAAAGTCAATTTTTATCAGAAATTAATATTTCGCCTCCTGCTCTGTTTTGGTTGCCATTTGCTTGATATATATTTTTCCAACCTTTTATTTTTAGCCTATTTTTGTCTTTCTCTCTAAGATGTGTCTCTGGTAGACAGCATATTGATGGGTTATGTTTCCTTATCCTTTCTGCAACTCTCCATGTCTGGAATGGTGTGTTTAGTTCATTGACATTCATTGTAATTATCAACAAGTATGAATCAGTTGCTGTCATTTTGTTATGTGTTTGTTCTTGGGTTTCTGGTTTCATTGTTCCATATAATTTTCTTTTCTGAGCCCATTTTGTTTATGAATCATGTTATTATTTCCTTCATTGCTGTTGTTTTAATATTTGCTAAATATTTGGGCTTGTCCTCTTTTTCATTGTGGTGTGAATGTTTATCATCTTTCTTTGAGGTTACCTTTGATTTATAATTTTCTCCTCAAGTTTAGAATAGTCTATTTTATCTTGCAACTGTTTTGACTTCCTCACCACTTAGAAATTCTGTAACTACATTCTTTTTCTTCTCTTTTTGGTTTGTAATTGTCCTCACTTGCCAATTGCTGTATCTGGTTCCCTGTTTACAATCTTGTAAGCTTATTTTTTTACTTCGGTATTTCTATAACTGGGTTTGTTTTGGGGTTATGTTTTCATGTGAATTAATGGTTGGTTGTTGTTTGTTCTTATTAGTTCTGTGTTCAAAGTACTCCCTTTAGTATTTCTTGTAAAGTTAGTCTTGTTTTAACAAATTCTTTTAATTTCTGCTTATCTGGAAATATCCTAATTTCACCATCATATTTGAGGGACAGTTTTGCTGGGTACATAATTCTTGGTTGGAAATTTTTCTCTTTCAGGGCTTTATATATAACACCCTATTGCCTTCTCATCTGAATGGTTTCTGCTGAGAAATCAAAGCTTAGTCTTATTGGTTGTCCT
>NW_006921895.1:4076451-4084570 GCF_000298275.1 Orycteropus afer afer
TTTTTTTTTAATCTTTCTGATTGATCTCTTTCCAAAAAAGTATTCAAGTATTTGTCTTCAATCTCATGAATTCTGTCTTCCATTGATTGAATTCTACTCTTTTGCCCTTATAATGTATTATCATTTCTGAAAATTTGCTATTAATCTCCAGGATTTCTATCTGTAGATTTTGTATCATTCTTATTTTTAAAATTTATGTTGTCATTTTGTTCTTTTATTATTTTCTGAAATTGTTCTAGGGTTTTGCTGTGTTTTCCTTAATTTTGTCAGTGCTTTCCTCAATCTGTCTCTCAATCCATTGAAGGTATAATTCTTTTGAATTCTTTATCAGGGAGTTCCCAGTCCAATTAAATGGAAACCCCACCTCTGTGGGCTTGGCAGGCCCCATTCTTCTATCCCTTTGGCCTGATAGTCCCAGTCTCTCAACTTTAGGCAGTGGATCTAGCCCATACCCTTGACACTTGGAAATGACAACCCCATACGCTATATCTGAGCTTTGAAATGTAGTAGGCTATGGTCCCACCCTTTGAAACCCCAGAGGTCATGGCATTAATTTTGAAACTGCATCCTATTTTCCTTTTCTCTTCAGCTACTGTTTCTTGGTTCCATGACATCTCAGCCCCTCAGCCCCTGGGGCTTTTTGGTCTGGTTGGGCCTCTGCCCTGCTCATGAAAGCATTAAAAACTCTTTAGCACTATTTATAAATGCCTGGTGGTACTCCACTCCACCAGGAGGCTTCCTACCCAAAAGCCAAAAGTTTTTTTTCATTCTGTGGGTCAGCTTCTGGACTGGTCTTCTGGTTCTGTTGCTGCCATCTCTCTACCACTGTTTCTTGCCTTCTGAGCCATCTGCAGTGTTACAGCTCTCCTTACTTTCTTCTGATCTCTAGCCAGAATCCCCTTTGACATCCATAATTCCACCAACAGTCTCTTCAAGGAAATCTAAGCTTTCATTATTACGCACTTTAAATTATTCCAGCCTCTACTCATTTCCCAATTCCAAAGCCTCTTCCACATTTTAAGTGTCTGTTAGAGCAGCATCCCACTTAGCTGTCTTAATTATCTCATGCTGCTATAATAAATATACCAAAAGTGGATGGCTTTAATAAATAGAAATTTATTCAATAATAAAATAAAATATTCAATAATATAATTAAAATTTATTCCGAGGAGGTTAGAAGTCTGAATTCAGTACCCCCTTTCAGGGAAGGCTTTATCCCTCTGTCAGCTCTGGAGGAAGATCTTTGCCTCCTTTCAGTATCTACAGGTCCAGTGTCTTTTGCAGATCTCCATGTGTCTTGGCATCAATCTTCCCTTGGGTCTAGGAGGTTCTAAGCACAGGGACCTTGGCTCCAAAGGATGTACTCTGCTCCTGGATCTTTTTTATTGGCATTACTGAGTCCTCCCTCTACTTACTTCTCTCTCTTTTTATATTTTGTAAGATAAAATGTGATATAGGCCACACTCCAAGGAAAATTCCCTTACATCAGATCAGGACTGTGACCTGAGTAAGGATGTTGCACCCCACCTGAATGCCCTTAGAACTGATTGGAAGATCAAATTAGATCACGTCATGGGAATGACTGCATCATTACATAACTGCCAAACCACTAAGACTCAAGGCTTAATCAAATAGAGACATAATTTTTGGAGTACATAATCCAATCCATGACATTCCATCCTCTGTCCCTCCCTCCAAAATTGTGTCCTTGTCAAATGCAAAACATTTTCACCATATCATGTCATCTCAAAAGTTTATTTGGACCTACATAAGTTCACCATAAATTTCATGTAGAACAATAAGCAAGTAGAAATATCCTTTATTGTTTAGGTGAGAGAATAAGTAAAGAAAATAGCTCTAGCAAATATTGAAGCTCATTATAACAAGCACAATGATGTAAACACAGCCGTAACAGAAAAACAGTAGAAGTCTAAAAATATCCATATTTACATGGCAATTAAATGTATAATGAAAACAATGTTTCAATTCAGGAAGTGGGAATGGAAAGGACTAATCCAATATTATAATGGAATAGCTGAAGAGTCTTCTGGGAAAAATTGTATATATGTCTTGAATTCTATTCATTAACTTTAAAACAAAACAAATTCCAGATCTATAGAGACTTTTATTATAACAAAAACAGAAAATTACTAGAAGAAAATATAAGGAACCATTTTATGTAATCTTAAAATGGAAAAATCTTTTGGTGTGATTATATATCTAGAGAATACAAAAAGATTGGTAAATTAAATTACATACTTTTTTGTTTGGAGGAAGTTATAATTTTTTACCCTATGTTCATGGCCTAGAACCTAGAATCTAATTTTACAATTTAATTGATTTTTAGTTTATGGTTGTTATAGATTTGTAATAACACCTATTTTGAGTGATCTTCACCAAAATTACTGAGCCCTTAAAGGAAAATGCAACTCCCAATTTTACCACTATTCCATTGAAACTTTTATTTTATTTGCTGCAGTTCATTTCATTTGGGGGCTTTCTTAACTACTTCAAGATGAAAGAGGGTAGAAGATCTGTATGATTCCTAAATTTTGAAAGGAAAGTCATGGTTCAATGAGGTATAAATAGTTTCTGGGCACCATGGACAAACTTGTACTTTCTTAGTATTTGGTTTAGCTGCCTCAGCAAATAATTACACATTTACTTTATATTTATACTAAGACAACCAGCATTTTATGGATCACTATGTCTCTGGAAAACATGCCAAGAAGACTTCTTAAATCAACATGAAAATGTAATTTGTAGAATGCAGCAATTTCAACCAAAGATTGAGTATTTTGATGTTGTTGTTGTTGTTGTTATGTGCCATCGAGTCGGCCCCAACTCATAGTGACCCCTCCTTGGGTTTCCGAGGCAGTATCACTATGGAAGCAGGATTGCCCAACCTTCCTTCCGAGGAGTGGCTGGTAGGTTTGAACTGCCAGCCGTCTGGTTAGCAGGCAAATGTCTTAGCCACTATGCTACCAGAGCTCCCGAGTATTTTGATAGAAACTGCAAATCACAATTTTTGAAGTGAATAAAGTTCACAGAGTTTATAGTTCTTTTTTGCTCATTCACTACCTTGTAGCCACCATCAATGTATAAAGCAAGCCCAGAATCACACAGAGAAGCTGACTTAAAGATGATATTTGTACATTCAGTACTTCTGACTCCTCATCAAATTCTAAGTCCTTATAGTTTTCCATTACAATGAGGAGTAATGAATGGGTAGATGAGATGACATTATTTTCCTTTCTATTATATGCTGATATTAGTTCCAGAGTGTAAAGCCAATCTATTGTAGATAGCTAGGGTGTCAGAAATGGCCATATTATTGTTGTTAGGTGCCATTTTGTTGTCTCCAACTCATAACAATCCTATGCACAGCAGAACAAAACACTGCCCAGTCTTGGGCCAGCTCCACAATCCTTGCTATACTTAAGCCCATCACCGTAGCCACCACGTCAGTCCATCTTGTTGAGGGCCTTCCCTTCCTTTGTCAACCCTCCACCTTACCAAGCATGACATCCTTCTCCAGAGAATGGCCCCTCTGACATGACCAAAGTAAACTCACTGCAGTTGAGTCGGACTCGACTCATAGCGACCCCTCCTTGGGTTTCTGAGGCAGTATCTCTATGGAAGTAGATCACCAAACCTTCCTTCTGAGGAGTGGATTGTGGGTTTGAACTGCCAGTCTTCTGGTTAGCAGTCAAATCCCTTAGGCACTGTGTTATCAGAGCTCCCGTGACCAAAGTAGGTGAAATGAAATCAGGCCATTCTCACCTCCAAGGAGCATTCTGGTTGCACTTCCTCCAGGATAGATTTGTTAGATCTTTTAGAAGTCCATGGCACTTTCAGCATTCTTCACCAGCACCAAAACTCAAAAGCATCACCTTTTCTTTGTTCTTCCTTATTCATTGTCCAGCAGTCATATGTATATGAGGCAATTGAAAATACCATAGATTGTCTCAGGCACACCTTATTCCTTAAGGAGACATCTTTGCTCTTCAACACTTGAAGGAGGTCCTTTGCAGCCAATTTGCCCCATGCTATATGTGGTCTGATGTCCTGACTGCTGCTTCCATTGGCATCAATTATAGAACCAAGCAAGGTGAAGTCTTTGTCAACTTCAATCTGTTTTCCATTTATCGTGATACTACTTACAAGATGTGTTTTGAGGATTTTTGTTTTCTTTTTATTGAGATATAATCCATACTTAAGATTATATTCTTCAGTCTTCAGCAGTAAGTGCTTCAAGTCATTCTCACTTTCAGCAAGCAAATTGTGTCATCAGTGTATCACAGGTTGTTAATAATTCTTCTTCCAATCTTGATGCCATGTTCTTTTTCATCTAGTCCAGCTTCTTGGATTATTTGCTCAGCTTACACACTGAACAAATGTAGTGAAAAGATATAACCCTGACACACCCCTTTCTTGATTTTAAACCATTCAGTGTCCCTTTGTTCTCTTTGAACAACAGCCTCCTCATCTATGTACAAGCTCCTCATGAGCACAATTAAGTATTCTGGAATTCCCATTCTTCTCAATGTTTTCCATCATTCATTATGATCCATACAATTGGATGCCTTTGCATAGTCAATAAAACACAAGTAAACATTTTTCTGGTATTCTTTCCTTTGAGTCAAGATCCATCTGACATGAACAATGATATCCCTCTGAAACAACTGCAAACATCCATTAATATATTTGGAACATGGAATGTACAAAGTATGAATTTAGGAAAATTGGAAGTTGTCAAAAATGAAATGGAACGCATAAAGATTGATATCCTCAGTATTAGTGAGCTGAAATGGATTGGTTTGGGCCATTTTGAATCAGAAAACTTATGATCTACTATGCCAGGAATGACAATTTGAAGAGGAATGGCATGACATTCATCATCACAAAGGATGTTTCAAGATCTGTCATAAAGTGCAGTGCTGTCAGTGATAGCATAATAACCATATGCTTACAAGGAAGACCAGTTAATACTACTGTTATTCAAATTTACACACCAATCACCAAAGCCAAAGATGAGGAAATTGAAGATTTTTATCAACTTCAGCAGTCTGAAATTGATCGAGCATGCAATCACAATGTGTTAATTATCTGAAATGCAAAAGTTGGAAACAAAGAAGAATCACCGGTAGTTGGAAAATTTGGCCTTGGAGACAGAAATAACGCTGGAGATAGCAAGATAGAATTTTACAAGACCAACGACTTATTCATTGCAAATACCTTTTTTCAAAAGCACAAATAGTGGCTATACACATGGACTTCACCAGATGGAGTGCACAGGAATCAGATTGACTAGATCTGTGGCAAGAGGTGATGGAGAAGCTTAACATCTTCAGCCAAAACAAGGCCAGGAGCTGATTATGGAACAGACCATCAGCTGCTCATATGCAATTTCAAGTTGAAGTTGAAGACAATTAAAATAAGTCCTTGAGAGCCAAAATATGACCTTGGATATATCCCTCCTGAATTTAGACACCATCTAACGAAGAGATCTGATGTATTGAACACCAATGACCAAAAACCAGAAGAATTGTGGGGTGACATCAAGAACATCATCCATGAAGAAAGCAAGAGGTCATTAAAAAAGATGAGAAAGGAAGAAAAGACCCAAATGAAGGTCAATGAGAGTGTGACACTTGCCTGTGAGCAGAGAGTAGCTAACACAAATGGAAGAAATGATAAGATAAAAAAGATGAACAGATTTTGAAGAACAGCTTGAGCAGACAAAGCCAATTAACTATAATGAAATGTGCAAAGACTTGGTGTTAGAAAATCAGAAGGGGAGAACACGCTTGGAATTTCTTAAGCTGAAAGAACTGAGGAAAATTTTAAACCTCAAGTAGTAATATTGAAAGATTCAATGGGCAAAATATTGAATGATGCAGGGAGCATCAAAAGGAGATGAAGGAATACACAAAATCACTGTACCAAAAGACCTGATTGATATTCATCCACTTCAGGAGGTGGCATATGATCAAGAACCAATCATATTGAAGGAATAAGTTGAAGCGGCACTGAAGGAAGTGGTGAAGAACAAGGATCCAGGAACTGATAGAATACCCATTGAGATGTTTCAACAAACTGATGCCCCACTGGAGGCACTCACTTGGTTATGCCAAGAGATTTGGAAGACAGCTACTTGGCCAACTGACTGGAAGAGATCCATATTTGAACCCATTCCAAAGAAAGGTGATCCCATAGAATATGGAAATTATCAAACAATATCATTAATATCACATGCAAGCAAAATCTTGCTGAAGATAATTCAAAAATGGTTGCAGCAGTATATTGATAGAGAACTTTCAGAAGTGCAGGCTGGATTGAGAAGAAGAAATGGCCATACTCTTCCAATAATTAGGCAAAAGAAAAAAAAAAAAAAGCTGACAAATACTAGGTTTATATCAAGATTCCTTGGTACCAGTGATTCTGATAACTATTCTCCTTTATCCCTACTTCTCTTAACAAGCAGCTACCATGTAGAATTATCACTACTAGGTGCAGGGAATCGGACTTGATTAAATAATCCTTGTCTCTTTATTTTTGTAGGTCACAGTCTGATGATGGAGACAGACATGGGAAGAGGTCATAAGGCAGTAATAATATTTTGTTCTATGCATGATGGTGGTGCAAAAGTAGATGTGCTACTTTTTTGTGAGTGGTTAAGGAAAGCAGCACATAAAATAGATAAGCTGGATCTTAGAAAAAAAATAGACATTTGATATAGAGAAACATCTATAGCAGTGGATAAACAACTACAGAGAGAACTATTTGGTTGTCCTACTGGGAAGAGGCACAGAGAGCATGTGCAGGAGTAGTAGGAAGTGAGGACAGAAAGGGGCAGAACTAGACTCAGATCTCTGACCCAGTCTGTGCTATGAATGACAAGGCAAAGGGAACAAATGGAGTCAGCTTTCTTCCTTGTCACTGCAAAGGGGTCTTTGTCTCCCAATTTATTTGGTGCTTCATCATAATTGAGTCCTTGCATTTGATCTCATATGTCCACTTTTTAGTTATTTCCTGTCACACCAATCTGAGAGCTTTAACATTTGATGAAGAATCTGTAGATTCAGGAACACTGGCTGTGCAAATACAGTCTTGCACTCTGCTTCCCTGTGTGACTCTGGGATTCACACATAATTGGTGACTATCAGTCAGGGACTGGGAAACCTATGAATGCATGCAGATTTTATTTACCTCAAATTTTCTAATTTATAGTCTGCATCACAGTACTCACACTTTGATTAAAACTGCTGAGTTGTACAAATTACGTTTTTACAGTGATTTAAATAAATAAATGTACTAATCATCTCTTTTTAAAATAAATGCACATTCAGCACTCTCATTGAGTACTGGAATTTCTGCAAACCCCAATGTTAATCATCATTTCTCAAAATCTGTGAATCCAGTCTTTGGGATATATTTATTCAAGCAGGTATCCCATGTTGTATGAGTACATGTGTGTGTGCGTATGTGTGTGGGTTGTGCATTGCACTTCCTCAACATTTTCCTCAGCACCTAAAAAGGATTATTTGCACACAGTAGGGATTCAATAATTGAAAGAAACAAAGCACATGGTGTTCTCAGTAAAATGAGGTCATCATATTAAATTAAATATATAAAACCATCAGGAGCCAGATAGACATCAAAGGGAAACATTCAAAAGCAATCAACTTAACACCTGCAATAAGAAGTAGGTCATTGGGGGATTATTGAAATCAGTTTCCAAATTCTTAAACAGAAATAAATAAATAAAAAAAAAAGCATTTTGCTGGACTGGAAAATGTCATTTTGAAAACTATCATTTTGATCTGCATTTTCCCAACAAATTATAGTAGAGATTCATAAGCAGCTGCTTGTGGCTTCATTGAGAGTGAGGACACCATGGGAAAGAGACAAGCTAACCATGGCAGTTCTCTCCCAGGTAATCTAGCTACCACCTGCAGCTAGCCTGGAAACCAGCTGACTTGTAAAACTATGGCCAAGCAATTAGGGATACCTAGTAACTGTCTCTGGTAGCATAGTGGCAAAAGCACTTGACTGCTAACCAGAAGGCTGGTGGTTCAAACCCACCAGCCACTCCTCGGAAGGAAGGTTGGGCAAT
>NW_006921895.1:4085000-4087309 GCF_000298275.1 Orycteropus afer afer
TCTTCTGTTCAGTTTTCATTTTCTCGTCTGTAGAGACCTTATCTGCTTATTTGATGTCTTTATTAGATGTGGTCCAAAAGTTATACAAATATCATAATAGATTCATTGCCTCTTCAGGTGCTACACTGTCCAGTAAAATGCTAATAAAACCTCAGGAAGAAACAAACAAACAAACAAACAAAAACATAAAATGGACCTCTTTCACTTGATTACTATACTATAATGCTATTGTTATAATATAGTACTATATAGTTACTGTAGCAAGTTATAAATTATCAAAGGGTGGCTTCATTAAAAAGAAATGACATTGCTTTTCAAACAAATTATAGTAAAAAAAGAGCTTACAGAAAATGCAAGTTAAAACAAGTTGTTTTTCTAAAGTTTATTTTTTTACAAATGTTTTAATACAAATATACATTTCTTACAGTAGAGTCTCACTGAAGAATAACTGGACATCCATTAAAATAATGTGAAAATTTAAAAAGGCATTATCCATACTGGGTAATACCCCTGTCCCTAGTGCCTAAATTTACATTTAGTGATTTGAATAGTATTTTATTTATTTATTTATTTATATTGTGATGTGGGTGCAAATTTACAAAGCAGATCTGTTTCATACACAACAGTTCATGAACATTTAGCTTTAATCTTCATCAGTAAGTGATTCAAATCATTTTCACTTTCAGCAAGCAAGCTTGTGTCATCTTTATATCACATGTTGTTAATGAGTCTCCCTCCAATCCTGATGCCACATTGTTCTTCACATAGTCCAGCTTCTCTGATTATTTTCATTTCATATGACCGAATAATTATGGTGAAATGAAACAACCCTGATGGATAGTTTCCCTGATTTTAAACCTGGAAGAATTTCCTCTTCTAGTCTAATAACTGCCTCTTGGTATATAGATATGTGTGTTAGGCTGGGTTTGCTAGAGATGCAAAACCAATAAAACTTATATATATATATATAGAGAGAGAGAGAGAGAGAGAGAGAGAGACAGAGAGAGAGAGACAGAGAGAGACAGAGAGAGAGATTGAAATTTATCTTAGGAAAATGACTCACACACCACTTATAGAACCTGGCAAGTCCCAAGTTCTTGGGTGAAACATCAAGCTGGAGGCCTTTCTCGACTCACACAGCTGCAGGGGCTGAAGAGCTCAAGTTTGTCAGGCAGTATACTGACTGTTGACTCCAATAAATGATGAATCCAAGATCTCCAGGCTGAATGGTGGATTTTTCTCTAACAGACAGTTGTAGGCAGCACAAAAGGATCCTAATCCATAGAAGAGTGTGTCTTTTCCCAGGATGTCTGAAAATATATTGGAAGCAGGTCTCACCCCTGGGAAAACTCCCTTTCAATGGATTGGCTGCTCAAAACATACATTCGATCTCATCATGGGAATAATCCACATCATACCTGCTTAAACCACTCAGAATTGTGGTCCAGCCAAGTTGACAAACAACTCCAACTATCACAATCCAACTTGGCAGTTGTACACACTTCCTTAACCATGTATAATTTCTAAATAAGGACAATTATAAAAGTCATATTTGTGCCTAACATGATACACTAATATGTGTACAAACTAAATGCATTAACCCTGTTTACATTTCATAGTTCATAACAGAAGGAAACAAAAATATGTGATACACATGTACAATGAATAATAATAACAATCACAGACCTTGTTTCTGCAAGTGGTCACGTGATTGTAGCTAGTATTCAGAACTACCTTCTTCTACCACCCATTCTGTATTTCCCTTGCCTTCAGCAAGCACCTTATCTGGTTGTGGTTTTTGCCTGGTGGGGTGACCCAAACCTTCACTCCTGAAGGGTCTAGGCCATTAGTAGTCATATCAGATTTGGGTTGCTGTAATTTTCCATTGACTTTAATAACAGGGCATGGGAGTACTAAGAGACATCCTAAAGAATCTCCTGTATTCCAGTCATATTCTTCTTTACCTTCATTATGTAATGTTAATCCAATTTCCCTTTGGTAAACAGAATCTATCACACCAGATAGTATAGCAATGCACTTCTTTGTCTGTTGATCCAGAGGCATGAGGAAGCCAAAATGGCTGGGTGACATTCTTAACTTCCAGTTCAATGCAATCAGTATTGTGTCTCCAGGTAGAAATGTTCCTCCTTTTGGGACTAATATCTCCAGACCTGCAGAACATAAGGTAGCAGGGACAGGAAGCAATTTTTTTTTTTTTTTTTTTGAGTGGGTCACTAGGGGTAATAGTGAGTGAGTGGTACCACTCTTGTTTCCACCCTTTGGTTCATGGACCCATGAATCCTGGCTAT
>NW_006921895.1:4087409-4098449 GCF_000298275.1 Orycteropus afer afer
AACATTACCCCAACCTTTCAAGGTATTGCCACCTAGCTGGTACCTTAATTGTGTTTTTAGTAGGCCATTCCATTGTTCTATCAAGCCAGCTGTTTCAGGTTGATGGGGAACATTCCATGACCATAGGTCCTTTGCCACACTTCATTGAAGTGAGTCCCTTGATCCAAAGTAATGCTGTATGGAAGACCATGATGGTGGATAAGGCATTCTGTAAGTCCATGAATGGTAGTTTTGGCAGAAGCATTGCATGTGGGCAAGGCAAATCCATATCCAGAATAAGTATGTATTCTGGTAAGAATAAAATGCTGTCCTTTCCATGATAGAAGTGGTCCAATGTAATCAACTTGCCACCCAGTTGCTGGTTGATCACACCAAGGAATGGTTCCATATCGAGCAAGGACTCAGTGTTGGTTCCTGCTGCTGGCACGTTGGGCACTCAGCAGTAGCAGTAGCCAAATCAGCCCTAGTAAGTGGAAGTCCATGTTGCTGAGCCCATGCATAACCTCCAACCCTGCCAACATGGCCACTTTGTTCATGAGCTCACTGAGCAATGACAGGAGTAACTGGGGAAAAAGGATGGCTTGCTTCCACTGAACGTGTTATCCTAATCCTCCTGATTGTTAAAGTCCTCCTCTGCCGAAGTCACCTTTTGGTGGAGATTCACATGAGACACAAATATCTTTACTCCTTTGCCCCATTCAGAGAGATCTATCCACATACCTCTTCCTCACACATCCTTGTCACCAATTTTGCAATCGTTCTCCTTCCAAGTCCCAGACCATCCAGCCAAGTCCATAGCGACAGCCCATGAAGCTGTATACAATTGTACATCTAGCCATTTCTTGTTCCATGCAAAGTGAACAGCCAGATGCATGGCTCAAAGTACTGTTTATTGGGAGGATTTCCTTTCACCACTGTCCTTCAGGGAAGTCCCAGAAAGAGGCTGCAGTGCCACTGCTCTCCACTTTCAAGTGGTGCCTGCATATCATGTAGAACCATCTGTAAACCAGGTATGAGTTTTCCTCAGTCAACTGATCATAAGGAACTCCCCATGAGGCCATAGGTGCAGACTGGGATAGGGAAGGTAGTGTGATTGAAGTGGAGATCATAAATATTTGGGCCATTTCCTCATGCAACTTACTTATGCCTTCAGGTCCTGCTCAAGCCCAATCTCTTATATATCACTTCCATTTAATGACAGATTGCTGATGTGCACATCCAACAGTTTTCTGCAGGTCAGACAACATCCAGTTCATGATGGGAAGCTCAGGACTCATGGGACTTGGTGGCCCATGATTAGGCATTCAGTCTCTACTAAAGCCTAATAACAAGCCAAAAGCTGTTTATCAAAAGGAGAGTAGTTATCTGCAGAGGATGGCAGGGCTTTGCTCCAGTCTCAAGGGTCTTCATTGCCATTTGCCAACAGGGACCTTCCATGGACTCCAAACAGAATCTCTATCTGAAAGAGACACTTCAAGCACCATTGAATCAGCTGGATCATATGGCCCAAGTGGCAGAATAGCTTGCGAGGCAGCCTGAACCTGTTGCAGAGCCTTCTGTTGTTCTGGGCCCCACGCAAAACTAGCAGCTTTCCAAGTCACTTGATAAATGGGCCAAAGCAACACAGCCAAATGAGGGATATGTTGTCTACCAAATCCAAAGAGGCCCACCAATATTGTGCCTCCTTTTTAGTTGTGGGGAAGCCAGATACAATAACTTATCCTTCTCATTACTAGGAATATCTCAACATGTCCCACATCATTGGACCCCTATAAATTTCACTGAAGTGGAAATTGCCTGAATTTTTTTCAGGTTAATTTCCCACCCTCTAGCACACTAATGTTTCACCAATACATCTAAAGTCATCAAGACTTCTTCTTTACTAGGTCCAATTAGCATAAAGTCATCAATATAATGGACCAGTGTGATTGTGGAAGGAACATGCAATCAAGATGCCTACAGACTAAAAATTAATAGTGCTAGGGAATTGATATACCCCTAAGGAAGCACTATGGATGTATATTGTTGGCCTTGCCAGCTGAAGGCAAACTTTGAAATTGGTATGAGAAAAAGGCATTGGCCAGGTCAATAGCTGAATACCAAGTACCAGGAGATGTACTAATTTGCTTAAGCATTGAAAGCATATCAGGAACAGCAGCTGCAATTGGAGTCACCACTTGATTAAGTTTATGATAATCTACCATCATTCTCCAAGATCCATCTGTTTTTTGCACAGGCCAAATAGGCGAATTAAATGAGGATATGGTGGGAATCACCACCCCTGTATCCTTCAAGTTCTTGATGGTGGCAGTAATTTCTGCAACCCCTCCAGGGATGTGGTATTGCTTTTGGTTTCTTATTTTTCTAGGTAGAGATAATTCTAATGGTTTCCACTTGGCTTTTCTTACCATTATAGCCCTTACTCCACATGTCAGGGACCCCATGTGGGAATTATGCCAATTGCTCAGTGTATCTATTCCAATTATGCATTCTGAAACTGGGGAAATAACTACAGGATGGGTTTGGTGATGCACTGGACCCACTATAAGATGCACTTTAGCTAAGACTCCATCAATAACTTGACCTCCATATGCCCCCACTCTGACTGGTAGGGCACAATGATGCTTTGGGTCTCCTGGAATTAGTGTCATTTCAGAGCCAGTGCCCAATAATCCCTGAAAAGTCTGATTATTTCCTTTTCCCCAGTGAACAGTCACTCTTGTAAAAGGCCTCAGATCCCTTTGGGGAAGGCTGGGAGAAAGATCAACTGTATAAATTTTTGGCAATGTAGTGGGATCCTTCCTCAAGGAGACCTGGCCTCTCCTTCATTCAAGGGGTTGTGGGGCTGTAAACTGACTCAAGTCTGGGAATTGATTGAGAGGCTGTGACTCTGTATTCTGCCGATTCAATCTAGACTGCTGTTCATGTGACCTAGAATTCTTCTATCTATACAGATCAAGTAAATATTTAGTAGGTTTGCCATGTATTTCACCATGCTTAAGTAGCCAATGTCATAATTCCACACAAGTCAGAATATTTTGATAACTCTTTTGACTCTGCTGTCCATTATGGTAATCACACCCACCTTGTCTTTGTCAATTAACTGCTGCCACTTGTCCCCTACTACCACGGGGTCCAATCAACCCCATTGTAGTTAAGTGTCTTAGTTCAATTAGTGCAGTTTCCACTGTCAGATCCAGCTTACCTAAAATAGCAATCAAAGCAGTCTTCAAGGATGCTGAAGCTCCCTTCACAAATTTGTTCCTCACCATACTGATGAAAGATGTGTCCTCTGTGCTCTCCATTTCTGGCTCCAGGGGTCTAATCTGATAAATCCACTCTAATGTGCCAATTTCCCTAAGCCTCTGGATACCTTCTTCTACATTATACCAAGGCAAATCTAGTACTTCAATTCAACTTGACTTAAGGTAGGCCATCGCCTAATCCATGCTTCTGTAAGCCAACCAAATAAACAATTAGATCATTTCTTAACCTCTTGTGCTGAGACATTGAATGAAGAATCTGTACTTAGTGGGCCTAAATCAATAAACTCAGACTGATCCAATGTTACATTCCTTGCATCATTATCCCACACCCTCAGTAGCCATTCCCATACATATTCTCCAGGTTTCTGTCTGTACATGTTAGCAAAATCAAGAAGGTTTTTTCAGATGTAGTGTACCACTTCCTCAGTCACACTTTGTATTTCACCTTTGGGGGCTCACTTGGACTTAACTTTAGTTATAGGTGTAGCAGCAACAATGGGTGGTTGAGGAAGTTCCTGAGAACACTCAGCAATGTCTTTCTTTTGGAAAGGATAGTGACAAAGGTGACACAACATGAAGAATGCAATGTCACTGAATTGTACATGTAGAAATTTTGGGGTTAGTATTTGTTTTGTTATATGTATAGCCACCACAACAGTAATCATTGGCAAAAAAACACACATCAGTAAGGAGTCACTCACTTTGATAAACAATAGAGGAGAACAAGTGTTGCTAGATTCTAAACATGCAGTAAGACAGGAAGGATTCAGGCAAAAGAGCAAAGCACTCTAAATGAAAATGTTACTGCTGAAGTTAAGACCCAAAGAGACTAAAACAGAGTTTATCATGGATGCACCTTTATTCCTAAAATGTCTGTTTGACTAATCCTGGAGGAGTCACTGTGATTTCTCTGTTTTGGATGAAACTTCAAGATTATGATGTTAAGAAGCTACAAAAGAACAATTTACGAATATGTGACTATATTAGTGAAAATGGTACAGTAAAATAACTGTTAAATGATTGCTCTAAGTTTCAGTAAGCAATTTCCCACCATTACTCTAAATTCAAATTGTTCACTTATGACAAATAAACAATACTTTTCAACAAGTTTTATTCTCCTTTGTAAAACTCTATTTAACGTTTGAGATTGTGATTAGCTAAACAGTTTCTCTGACTCAGGTGAAATTACCTTTTGCTAGCCTTGACATTAGAGGAGTTGAAGAAAATAGACTTCATCTTCTGCAGTTGTCAGTGAAGAAAAACAAACCACTGAAATTTATGAGGAGTTACCAGCCTGAATTTGTTATAATAATCATAATCTTTTGTGAAAATCAATTAAGTGAGAGGCATTTGAATTCACTATCTTGAATGTTCATGGCAAACAAGCAAAATAGGTGTTATTATCATTTTATCTTAGAGAGAAACCAAGGCTGGGAGGCTCATGTTCCCCAAATCCAAAAGCTTATAAATACTGGAGATAATATTTGAAGTTGGGTCTTATTAGTTTTATAATCTTGATCTAATTTAGAGTACATGTAAATGAAAACTTACTTGGTGTCCTGATATATAAAGAAGATAAAAGAGGAGATGCTCTAGCAGTGCAGCACCTAAAGCATTTGACTGCTAACCAGAAGGTTAGCAGTTCTAAACCCACCAGCCACTCCACAGAAGGAAGATAAGGCAATCTATTTTGGTAAAGATTTCCTGCCTTGGAAACTCAATGGAGGGTTACTTTGAGTAGGATTCGATTCTATGGCAATGGGTTTGGTTTTGGGGGGTCTACTACTGTGATTCCTTCCATATTTCCCAATCCTTTCTGCAGCAGCCTCAGATGTTTTTATGGAAAATCAGGACTCCTCAGAACCTCTGTGTTAGGCTTTCTATCTCAGCAACAACCCCTGCCATAAACAGGAGCACCACTATAGTATATAAGGGGTCAGAAACTCCGGTTACCTATAGGTAGGCCATTACTTTGCTTCAAACATAACTTTGCTGTACTGTTGAGTCAGCAAACATGAAAGTTCCTTTTCCTCCCCCGCCATCAGCTTTACAGTCACAGGTCTCTGTGGACCACTCTGATTATTTTTTCATTGCATTTTAATTTCTGAATCCAAGCTTCTAAATCAGAATATTAAAGAAGAATATTAATGAAAGGCTATGTAAGCAAGTAGTAGTCAGGAAAAAGGCAATAGAAAGATGTCATTTAATAAACACAGTACAGTACTTAGAAAGATGACACTATTTGTATATTTGTATACTTTATAGCCATATATGGTATACATAATATACTCTTTGAAGTATAGGATATATACATACAGATATAAAATATATACTTAATACTCCACATTCTCTGTGTATTAAATATTAAATTAGAAAACTATCTCTCTTCTAAGAAATTCTCCCCTGGCAACGTTGCTCAGGGCAGAATGATGTTATTTTAAATTCTTCCCTCATTAGAAGAAGAAAGAGTTTGCTTCTTCAGGGTGTGTGTATTTATACCAGAGCTTAACTGGCATTTTCATCGCAGTGTTTATGAATCATAATGCAGTTCTACTGCAGTTTCTGGCACCCTCATTAATTTGTTCCCAGCGGCAGTTCATTACCAACATCACAAGCAAAACACAAGCTCTCCCTGGGCACTGAGGGTCCACCGGAAATTAAGCATCAGGGCTTCAGAGCACCTCACAGAAGAGCCAGCCGGCTTCATCACCAGCAGCAGACTAGAGGCGGAGGCAAACAGGAATGAAAGGCATCCGTGTGCCCTGTGCCTTTGTGCCTCTGAGTGTTCTGACACAGAGCAGTAATTCCTTGAAAAGACAGGATTCTGCTGCCTCAGTGATTGGCCTTCTCTGATCCAGGCTGCTCTGTTTCCGGCACAGCAGCAGCTTCACATTTGTAGTGCCGGGAAGATTTAGGAGCTTTCTTTTCCTTTGGCTGTTAATTCTGCTCCAGGTGCTGACCCTTCATGTCAGCAGGGAGTTTTGAGCTCAGAGTTGGAGCTCTGTGCCAAAATCTCCTCTGAGAAGCATAAACTAGTCCCACAGACTCTACTAGAACAAATGGGCACCTGCTTTATTTACCCCTTCAGAGAAAGCCTTATTTAAAAAAAGCTCTGTGTTTCTGTTTTATTTTCTGTGAGTGTTTTAAATTTTCTTGTTGTGAAGTATATATAATAAAAATTTTGTCATTTTAAGTGTACAATATGTTAATACTATCTCCATGTTGGGTAACCATCACCACTATGGGTTTCCATAAGTTTATCACCACCCCAAACAGAAATGCAGTGCCCCTATAGTAATAATTCCCCACTCCTCCAAACCTCTGGGGACTATTAATAAACATTGGTCTCTATGTACTTACCTCTTCTAGATATTTCATATAAGCATTAGGGCCATAAAATATTTGTCTTGTATGCCTGAAATTTCATTCAGCATAGTCCTAAAAATTTTGTACATCAAAAGACTTTATCAAGAAAGTAGAGCAACAACTACACAATGGGATAAAATACTTGGGAACCATGTACCTGATGACTATATATCAGAATATATAAAGAAATCCTACAGCTCAACAATAACAAAAAGAAAAAAAAAAGAAGAAAGAAAAAAACACAACACACATACACACTCAAAAAATTGAACAATAGACTTCAATAGATGTTTCTTCAAAGAAGATATACAAACGGCCAATAAGCATATCAAAGGATGCTGATCATCATTAGTCATTAGGAAAATGCAAATTAAAACCACAATGAGCTGCCACTTCACACTCAGTAGGTGTTATGGTAATATTAGAAAAATGGAAAATAACAAGTACTGACAAGGATATGGAGAAATTGGATCCCTTGTTCATTGCTGGTGGGAATGCAAAATGGCACAGCTACTATGGAAAAGAGTTGGGTAATTCTTTAAAATACTAAATATACAAATATCATGTAACTCAGCAATTCTACTTCTGGCTCTATACCCAAAGGAATTGGAAGCAGATACTCAAAGAGATACTTGTACCCAATGTTAATTTAAGCATTTTTCACAATATCCAAAAGGTTGAAACAATTCAAGTGTCTATCAGCAGTTGAATGTGTGTATATACAATGGGATATTATTCAGTCATTAAGAGAAATGAAGTTCTGATACATGCTATGGCATGGATGAACTTTGGAAACATTATGCTTGTCTTAGTTATCCAGTGTTTCTATAACAGAAATACTACAATTGGATGGCTTTAACAAACAGAAGTGTATTCTCTCACAGTTTAGGAGGCTAGTAGTCTGAATTCAGGGTGCCAGCTCTAAGGGAAAGCTTTCTTTCTCTGTGGGCTCTAAGCAAAGTCCACAACTCTTTTCAATACCTGTGGGCTTGGTGTCCCTTGGAGAACTCCTTGTGGCTTGGCTTCAGTCTTTCCTGGGTTAAGAGGTCCCCTGTGTCCAAAAAATGGGTTTCACTCCTGGCTCTTCTTTCTTGGTAGTAATAAGTACCTTGCTGACCTCTTTTTCCTTTTATCTCTTATAAGAAAAAAAGGTGATATAAGCCACACCCCAGGGAAACTCTCCTTCCATCAGATCAGGGCTGTGACCTGGGTAAGGGTAATGCATCTCACATTAATCCTCTTACAAGTGATTGATCACAGTAGATCACATCATGGGAGATGATCACATCATTACGTAACTGTCAAGTTGCTTCATTATGTAACTGCCAATGAGAATTGTGGCTCAACCAAGTTGACACATATTTTGTGGGAGAGACACAATTCTATCCACTGAAAGAACTTATGTGGCTTAACAACATATTGCTGTTGTTATGTGCCGTTGAGTCAGACCCGACTCATAGTGACCCCTCCTTGGGTTTCCGAGGCAGTATCACTATGGATGTAGATTGTCCCATCTTCCTTGTGAGGAGTGGCTGGTGGGTTTGAACCGCCAGCCTTCTGATTATGAGTCAAGTGCCTTAAGCACTATGCTACAAGAGCTCCTAAAATATTAGATGGGGAAAAAAGTTGTCTATTATTTCTTTGTTGATGTTAGCAGTCTCCTAGGTCCCCTGCCCAAGACAGAACAACCCTGTACTAAATAGCAGAAGAAGATCCAAATTCTTATTATGGCCCATCTTTTGTGATCTTTGATTAGCTCAGTAAATACTTCTGAGTTTCTCTTTCCTTATTCATTCTGTGTAACTAATTAATTCTGCTTCACCTGGTTGGCCTGACCATTGGAAAATGTGGATGGCATATGACATGGGGAATTGCTTCGGTAGTGAAGTAGGTTGTCAATAGTAAAGCATAAGTGTAGAGGGCTTACCTTCAAATTCTAAGCATGCTATGCTAGAGAAACATGGTAGCTTTCCTATCTGAGCTATTTCATCTACAAAATCAGGTAAGAAGATCAACAACAGGAGGTTTTTGAGAGCATGAAATGAATCAATAAATTGATTAAATGATCAATAGGAAACATTTTGTTCAATTCTAAAAAGAGGTTCACATATGTAATTTTATCATTATCCTAGAGCAGAACTGGGAGAGAGAGGTGTGGTTCCTAGAATCTAGCCCCAGACACCACAAATCATAAGCAGGAAAACATAAGCAGGGTTTATCCAGAATTCAGCTGAAGCCTGGAACACAAAACTTCCAACCCCTCTGAATAGTGAGATTTCCGGGTGTAGATGAGAGACTAGTAATGCTTGAAGATCAAGCTATTCCAGGGGCTGCAGCCAAAACCTGAAGTCACCCCTGATTTCTGTCTCTGGCCTTGCATCAGAGGTGTCAGCAAATTTTGTCAGGCTGTCCAGATCAGTCATTTCTCACTGCCTCCACAGCTTCCACTGTGGTCCAAGCCACCATAGTCTCTCTTAAACCTCTGAAAGAGCCTCTTGACAAATCTACCTACTTTCACCCTCACTTCCCTGTCCCTTTTCCTCAGAGGCCAGAGTGATCTTTGTAAAACATTAAATCAGCCTGCACAAACCTCCTGTTCAAAACCTCTGAAGATTTCAAGCAGAGTAAAATCTAAATTCCTCACCACACCAGAGGGACCTCAGTGATCTGGTATCTTGCTGCCTCCATGAAAGTATTGTCTTCTACTCCCTGCTCCTCATTCCCAGCTCCTCTGCCCCAGAAACACTTCTGCCTTGCTGTTCTATAGCATAGATACACACACTACCATCCCCACCCCCACCCCCACCACCATCAGTACTGCTCCTGCCTCTGAATATATTCACTCAATGTTCTGCTGCCTGAACAACTCCTTACTAGGAAACCCCAATAGTGCATGTCCTTCTGTCACAAGGGCCCAGTTGAAATATTATCTGTGCCAAGAAGCCTTCCTTAATACCCGTTCTTACCATCCTATTAAAATAGTGCATATGCAGACATGTGTATCCATGTACATGCTCATACACATGTATGCATGCATGCATACATGTTCTTACCCTCCATCTCATTATCTGCTTCATTTTACTTGATCAACACCTGCTATATGTCTGCTCTGTGTTTCCTGTTGTCTGTTTCTCACCCCCAACTCCTCATTACTGTATTCAGACTTCAGTTCACTACTGTATTCCTAGTGTCCAGAACAGTGCATGGCATTTACAAAACAAAAAACAAATGCCATGCAGTCAGAAGTAGATCATCAGTACTTTCTTTCACAGCACCTCTGGGTGGATTCTTCCAACCTTTCAGCTCATAGCTGAACATTCCAAAATTTGTACCACCTCAGGATTCCTGCGTGGCTTACAGCAGTTTAATAAATATTTGTTGTAGAAACAACGATATGAATTGATTGCTTCAGATATTGAAAGCATTAATTTAGAGCCATCAAAGGGCATATGATGAAGCTATCAGAAAAAAATAATTAACGGATTTTGATAATGCAGAAGGTAATTATGAACTGGCAGTTCTGAGGGACACTCCCACTGCAGGATTAGCTGCCCCAAAAATTAATTATGAAGCAAAGAGGCTACTAGAATAATTTATAAGCTGCCTATGTTTTTCTACATAGTGTCTATGTACTTTCAATATTCTGTCCCTCTTGCTTCCTCGACTATGTCTCAACACCAATTTCACGCCACAAAGAAAATGCATAAATTTCCATCTGTATAGTTTCTTTGCATCAGTGTGGAGAAAAATGTAAACAAATCTACATAAGCCTCCATTTTGAGGCTGAGAACAGCCAGCAAAAATGCACAAGGGTGTTGGCAAAAGTTATTTAGGAAATGAAAAAAATAAACATATTCTAACTCATTCTATAACATTCCCTAACTCATTCTTTTTAAAAATTGCATAATGTTCAGTAAGATGTATGGACCGTAATTTATTCATTCCTTCCCTTGTTGATTCATTTGCAGCTTGCTCTCTGTTTCCTTCCTCAGCAAACCTGCAATAAACATTCATTTGCATGTGCCCTTATGTTCTTGTGATTTTATTTTTGTGGAAGAGATTCCCAGGTAACTTTCCCAGATGTGATAGCACCTTACTCTTCCAGTAGAATTCATGACAGGATCCCCTCACTACCACTCCCCAAAAAAGCTAATCTCACCAATATTGGATCAGCTACTGTTCCAAATCTGATAACTGAAAAAATGCTAATTTTAAAATTTGCATCTTCCTGAATGAGGTTGATTTTTTTCTAAATTTATGACCTTTTCCAGTTCTTCTCTGAATTAACAATTTCTGCTTAATGTAGCTATTTCTCTTTGGATTTTATTTTATCAATTGAAGGAGTTAGTTCTTTGAATAATAGGACAAATAATCCTTTTTCTATGATTTCTGGTGTAATCAACCAAAA
>NW_006921895.1:4099509-4103095 GCF_000298275.1 Orycteropus afer afer
TTTTCTTTTTAATTTACCTGTTGAACCTGATGAGTTTTCCACAGCCTGAATTTTGTTGTTGGTGTCTGCATGGTGCAGCATACCAGGTTCCTCTGTCCTCTGCATTTCTGAACATTGGTAGTGGGATCTAGAAGATTGATGCTTCTGGTCTATCATTCCTTTGGCAAGTCCAAGGATGGTTTTGTGTTCTTATATCAGGAGACATACAATGTCTAATTATTTCTCTTTTTAATGTTTTAGTTGTTGAGGCTAATGGCCTAGAGCTTTGGTTTTCAAGCAGGGTCACTGTTTCCCCCCAAGGAATACTTGCCAGTGTCCGGGGACATTTTGGTTGTCACAATGGAGGAAGAGTACTATTGACATCTACTGAGTAGAAGCCAGGGATGCTGCTAAACTTTCTACAATGGACAGGGCAGTTCCCAACATAAAGAATTGTCCAGCCTAAAATTTCAATAATGCTGACATTGCAAAATAATGGATTAGATCCATTAATCCATTGTTTTTGTTGTTATGTGCCGTCGAGTCGGATCTGACTCATAGCAACTCCTCTTGAGTTTCCAAGGCAGTATCACTATGGAAGTAGATTGCCCCATCTTCCATCCAAGGAGTGGCAGGTGGGTTTGAACTGCCAGGCTTCTGGTTAGCAGTCAAGTGCCTTAGGCGCTACGCTAGCAGAGCTCCATTAGAGATTGCAAAATAGTGTTATTTTGACTTTATCATTTCCCTTTGATTTTTTTGTTAGAGTGCTTTTATAAAAAGATATTCTATGCATTTATTATTTGCTTAGCCAGTGATACAGTTCATAGAAGAAATGGAGTTTAAATATTTGATTCTATTATTTACCAGTTTTCAGGAGTATTAATTGATTCCCTCTCATCTCTCATCCTCCAGAAATGAGTAGTTACTTGTTTGTTTTTTTTAATTTTGAATTGGGAAAATTTACAGAGAAAATTGATTTTCCATTCAGCAATTCATACACATTTTGTTTTATGATATTGATTGGAATCTCCACCACTCTTCCCACTTTTTCCCTGTTTACAATTTACCTTTATCTTTCTCCCCTATCCTTTTTTGCATTCTGAGCTTTATTCCTGGGCAAATATTTTCCTTTTGATCTCATATGGTTGATTGTTCTAATGAATGCACACCTCCCTGGTGTTACTGTTTACCTTAGAGGCCTGCCTATAGTTTGACTAAAAGTTGAGCAATAGGAGTGAGCTAGTTTAGTTCTATGTTGATAGGTGTCCAAGAGTCATAATCTTGGGGTTTCTACCAATTGCTATCAGACCAGAGAGTCTGGAATATATTTTTTATGATTTTTGAGTTTAACATTTTTCTCCCATTCTATCAGAGACCTTCTATTGTGATTCCTTTCAGAGAAGTCAGCAGTGGTAGCCAGGCACCATCTAGTTCTTTTGGTGTCAGGTTATGGAGACTTGTGTTCATGTAGTCCATTAGTCCTTTCAACTAATTATTTCCTTACATCTTTGATTTTCTTCACTCTCTTTTGCTCCAGGGAGGTGGTGCCAGATGGCTTTTTGGAGGGCTGGAACTGCTGGGAGGCAGTGGTAGATGGCTTTTTGGAGAGCCAGGACTAGGAGGGAAGGCCAGGAAGCAGGAGTGGAGTAGTTTGAAACTGCTAAGGGAGATGATCTCTTCTGTCAGTTTGTCATCCTATGGTGACTTGTGTGTTGTTGTGAGGCTAGAGGCTGTGCCACTAGTGTTTCAAGTATCAACAGGGTTAGCCATAGTAGATAGGCTTCAGTGGAGCTTCCAGCCTAAGAAAGACTTAGAAGAAGGAAGAAGCCATTCACTTCTCAAAGAATTTGCCAATAAAAACCTTATAAATAGTGGTGAAACACTGTCTGATATATTACTGAAAAATAGCCCAGAAACATGGTGTGATATAATGCCAGAGGATGAGCCCATCAGATTGGAAGACACTCAAAATATAACTAGGCAAAAGCTGCCTCCTCAAAATAGAGCCAACAGTAATGATGTGGAGGGAGTAAAGCTTTCAGAACCTATTTTTGCTGATGTGGCACAACTCACTATAAGAACAGCTGCAAATATCTGTTAATAATCAGAACATGGAATGTATGAAGTACGAATCTAAGAAATTGGGAGGTGTCAAAAATGAAATGAAACACAACAAGATGGATATCCTAGACATTAGTGAGCTGAAATGAATCAACCATATGATCTACTGTGCCAGGAATGACAAATTGAAGAGGAATGCTGTAGCATTCATCATCACAAAGAATGTTTTAAGATCTGTCCTGAAGTACAAGGCTGTCAATGACAAGATAATATCCATATGCCTATGAGGAAGACCAGGAGCTCTGGTACCATAGGACCTAAGGCACTTGACTGCTAACCAGAAGGCTGGCAGTTCAAACCCACCTGCCACTCCTCAGAAGGAACATGGGGCAATCTACTTCCATAGTGATACTGTCTTGGAAACCCAAGGAGGGGTCACTATGAGTTGGGTCCGACTTGACGGCACATAACAACAACAACATGAGGAAGACCAGTTAATATTATTATTATACAAATGTACGCACCAACCACCAAAGCCAAAGATGAGGAGATTAAAGACTTTTACCAACTTCTGAAGTCTGAAATCAACCAAACATATAATCGAGATGTGTTAATTATCACTGGCGACTGGAATGCAAAAGTTGGAAACAAAGAAGTATCACCAGTAGTTGGAAAATATGGTTTTGGTGACAGAAATGATGCTGGAGATTGCATGATAGAATTTTTCAAGACCAAGAACTTATTCATGGTAAATGTCTTTCTTCAACAACACAAACAGCCACTATACACATGGACTTCACCAGATCACACATGGACTTCACACAGTAATCATATTGACTACAGCTGTGGCAAGAAGCAATGGAGAAGCTCAATATCTTCAGCCAAAACAAGACCAGGAGCTGATTGTGGAACAGACTATCAATTGCTCATATGCAAGCTGAAGTTCAAACTGAAGACAATTAAGACAACTCCACAAGAGCCAAAATATGACCTTGATTTTATGTTTCCTGAATTTAGATACCATTTAAAGAATAGATTTGATGCATTGAACACCAGTGACTGAAAACCAGAAGAATTGTGGGATGACATCAAGAACGTCATCCATGAAGAAAGCAAAAGATCATTAAAAAGACAGGAAAGGAAGAACAGACCAAAGTGGATGTCAGTGGGGACTCTTAAACTAGCCCTACAAGGGAGAGTAGTTAAAGCAAATTGGAGAACCGACAGGATAAAAGAGCTGAACAGAAGCCTTCAAAGAGCAGCTCGAGAAGACAAAGTCAATTATTATAATGAAATGTGCTAAGAGTTGAAGTTATGAAACCAAAAGGGAAGAACATACTCAGCATTTCTCAAGTTGAAAGAACTGAGGAAAAAAAAATAAGCCTCCAATTGCAATATTGAAAGATTCCACAGGCAATATGTTGAATGATGCAGGAAAAATCAAAAGAACATGGATGGAATACACAGTCACTATACCAAAAAGAAGGAGCTCTGGTAGCATAGTGGCTAAAGCACTTGACTGCTAACCAGAAGGCTGGCGGTTCAA
>NW_006921895.1:4103282-4103821 GCF_000298275.1 Orycteropus afer afer
AATCCTACTTCTGTAGTGATACTGCTTCGGAAACCCAAGGAGGGGTCGCTATGAGTCGGGGCCGACTCGACAGCACATAACAACAACAACAACAACATACCAAAAAGAATTGGTAGATGATCATCCATTTCAGGAAGTGGCATATGATCAAGAACCAATGGCAGTGAAGGAAGATGTCAAAGATACACTGAAGGAACTGGAGTAAAACAAGGCTCCAGGAACTGACTAAATACCCACTGAGATGTTTCAAAAAATGGAGGCCCCACTGGATGCACTGATTCGGCTATGCCAAGAGATTTGGAAGACAGCTACCAGGCCAACTGACTGGAAGAGATCCATGTTTGTACTCATTCCAAAGAAAAGTGATCTCACAGAATGTGCAAATTATCAAACAATATCATTGATAATCATACGCAAGTAAAATCTTACTGAAGATAATTCAAAAATGATTGCAGCAGAGGCGGGGCAAGATGGCGGACTAGGCAGAAGGATTGCACAGACCCTCTTCAACAAAGAAAAGGGAAACCAATTAACACAGA
>NW_006921895.1:4116592-4140334 GCF_000298275.1 Orycteropus afer afer
ATCAGGATTGGAGGAAGGATTATTAGCAACCTGCGATATGCAGATGACACAGCTTTGCTTGCTGAAAGTGAGGATCACTTAGAATGCTTACTGATGAAAATTAAAGACTACAGTCTACAGTATGTATTATACCTCAACATAAAGAAAACAAAAATCCTCACAACTGGAACAATAAGCAGCATCATGATAGATGGAGAAAAGATTGAAGTTATCAAAGACTTCATATTACTTGGTTCTACAATCAATACCAATGTAAGCAGCAGTCAAGACATCAAAAGACATATTGCATTGGGAAAATGTGCTGCAAAAGGCTTTTTTAAAGTGCTGAAGAACAAGATATCTCCTTGAAGACCAGGATGTGCCTAACCCAAGCCATGGCATTTTCAATCGCCTCCTACGAATGTGAGAGCTGGACAATGAATAAGGAAGAATAAGTTGATGCTTTTGAGTTGTGGTGTTGGTGAAGAATGCTGAAAGTACCGTGGACTGCTAAAAGGACTAACAGGTCTGTCCTGGAAGAAGTACAGCCAGAATGTTTTGGAAATTAGAATGGCTGGACTATCTCACCTACTTTGGTCATGTTGTCAGAAGGGACTATTCTCTGGAGAAGGATGTCATACTTGGTAAAGTGGAGGGTCAATGAAGGAGAGGAAGGCTCTCAATGAGATGGATGGACACAGTGGCTATAGTGATGGGCACAGGTATAGTAGGGATAGTGAGGCTGGCACAGGACCGGACAGTGTTTTGTTGTGTTGTACAATAGTTCGCTATGAGTCAGAGACAACTCGACGGCACATAACAACAACAATTATTTGCTCCAGACAGAGAGAGATCAATAGCTGCACCTAGGGTCACTGCTTTTCAGACCCCAGACACTACTTACAAAGTAGGATTCAGAATACTATCTTTGTGATCTATGTTATGCCAATTGACCTTAGTGTCCCTTGAGACTATGACCCTGAACCCCAAGGCCCCGCGACTCATTCTGTCATGATGTTTTGGTAGTGATACAGCCTCAGAAACCCAAGAAGGGGTCACTATGAGTCGAGTCCGACTCAATGGCACATAACAACAACAACAACAGCAACAAGTTTTAATAACTTTGCTTCCTGTATGTTCTACTATATTTGCAGCATATGTAAATACATATGTAGAAATATCCTCTCTCAAAGCTATATATATTCATGGTTGTAGTCTTGTTTGCCTTCCCACACTTGTTCAGCTTGCATTATCTATGTATTCACTCTTAGATTATTGTTACTGCTACTACAGGATTGTGTATGTAATAGTATTTACCTTTGTTGTCTTTAAGTCTTGTACTCTTCCCGTGTCTTCCTCTGTCTTGATCATTTTTTTGCTGACTCTCACTTACTGTATATTGCCTTTCACTTCACCCAACTTAATACATGCTTACCTTGTACTTAGGGAGCTTTGGTGGCTTAGTGCCTAAGGCATTTGACTGCAAACCAGAAGGCTGGTGGTTCAAACCCATCAGCCACTCTTCAGAAGGAAGGTTGGGCAATCTACTTCCATAGTGATACCACCTGAAAAACCCAAGAAGGAGTTACTATGAGTTGGATCCGACTCGACCACAGTGCATTGTGTTTGTGTTTACCCTGTAATTAGTGATTTTCCTTCCCAGTCCTGGTAACTTTTAAAGGATGATTCTTTCTGTGTGTAAACTTTTTCTTGACTTTTTACTATAGTGGTGTCATACAATATTTGTCATCTTGTGATTGACTAATTTCACTCAGAATAGTATCATCTAAGTTCTTCCATGTTATTAAAGTGTTTTGCAGATTCATTTTTATTCTTTAACATTGCATACTATTCCATTGTTCTGTTGTGTGTATGTACCGTATATTTGTTTGTTCATTCATCTGTTGATGGTTTCTTAGGTTGTTTCCATCTCTTTGCTATTGTGAATAATGCTGTGATGAACATGCATGTGCATATGTCTGTTTGTGTCACAGCTCTTATTTATCTAGGATATTTATCTAGAATAATGACTGAATCTGGACCATGGTTGCATTATATCTTTAGATCACTTTGGGTGGTACTGATATTTTCACAATGTTAAGTTTTCTTATCCATGAGCATGGTATAAGAATGCCTTATTCTCAAGGTTATAAAAATACTACTTTATCATTTGCTCTATGATAATCTCTTTTGTTTTTATTTAGCTCCTTAATACTTCTGGAATTGGTATTTTTGTGTGAAGTGAGGGAGGAATCTCATTTTTTTATCTATATGGATGGCAATTATTGTAGCACTATGTATCAAAACTCAATCTTAGAATATGATAAATTACAATAGATAGATATAGATATAGATAGATAGATATTTCAGAATTTCCAGCTATTTTGATGGAAACCACTTTCCTGAGAGACATTAAGTTCACCTGAAATAAAATATAATTTATTGACAGAATCTGCCCAGATAGTGGTCCACATATTTTGCCAAACTTCCAAACAGGAAATTCTCTAAATTAATTTCATGCTAATTTTAATTAATTGACCAGACATCCATTGGACTCTTACTACACAACAAACCTCTCTTAAATTCTTGTTACAGATCACTTCTTTTATTCATTATAATAAAGCTGTAAGGCAATGGTAACAGAACATAGAATAAGTATCAGTGGATGTGAACTATGGTGTTGATGAAGAATATGGAACTTCTGGATAAACAAACAAGTAAGTCTTAGAAGAAATACAAGTAGAATGCTTCATCGAGAGAAGAATTGTGAGACTAATTTGCTTAGTTTGGACACATCATTAGATAAGACTAACTGGTTGAAAAGGACATCATATTTGGTAAAGGAAAGGGTCAAAAACAACAACAACAAAAAATTCCTCAATGAGATAGGTTAACACAATAGCTGCAGCAATGAACTCAAGCACACTAAAAATGATGAAGATGGAGCAGGACTTGGAAACATTTCATTCTGTTATACCTAAAGTCACCATAAGCTGGAGCTATCTAGAAGGCAACTAACAATAACAAGACAAATATTGTTTTAGCTTCAATTTGTATGTAAAAACTGAAAATTAGAGAGTTGAGTTACTCAAGAGATAAATGGTGGCACTGGGATTTGAAATTTCTGAAGTGACTTAATACTTAGATTTAATTAAAGATGTTTACTTTTGTACCTTCAGCACATAATTTATGACAACACAGAAGACACATAGTTAATATTTGTTGGATTGAGTCAAACTGCCTTCTTCACAGATAATCCACAAGAGTACAATTATTTTCATCTACTTTCTCAATGACCTCTGACTTCCTTCATGTGTCTGTAAAGATTCTGTCCCAGAATATACTAGAATTTAAGTGTGAGTTGAACTTAGATACCAGAATAAATATTCAAATCCTCACAATTGGATTAGATAATTGTCTTAAAAGGAAGAAAAAGCAAACTTATCTCAGACTATACGGTTTTACATCATTAGGAACTAATGACTTGGAATGAGTGGGCTTCGTGAAAACCCTGAGTAATTTCAAAATCAGGTAATTTCAGTAGCTGCAAAAGAACAGCTCTAATGATTTCTGCTCAAGAATCTTTTTCTCACTAGGAAATGATTGAAGACAAGAAGATAGCCTCTTATTAATTCCTTATTAACTATTTTAATCAAGATTACATCACTGTCTCACATGGAGCTAAGACAGTTGTGAGCAGGCATTTGTTCTCATATGCTTTAAGCTGACAAGTTGGAAAGGTCTTGAACACCAACAGGGTCATTCCTGTGCCCCTGGGAGCCACATTTGGTGAAGTCCTGACTTCTTTATTTCTGAGTAGTGATCTCCACTTCTGGTTTATTACCTTGCATCCTTCAAAAGCCCAGCACAAATGGCTTCTTTCAATGTATTTTCAAATGCCTGTGCTATGGCTGGAAGCCCAGTAACTCATTAATGAAGGCAGACATGCAGACACAAGCCAGCATGTAAATCCACTTCTGTGCTCTGATGAATCCCCATTCAACATGGAGCATGAGGTAGATATGCCCCCACCCCACATCTTAGAGGATTCAGTCTCTTCACATCTAGAATTCAAAACTTATGGTGTCTGTCTCTAGGAGCCCATCTTGCCTCAGTGAAAATCCTCAAGCCAGAATATAGCCCAGGGGGCAAGTTTCCTCTGTGAATTCCAGCTTCCACTCCACTAAAAGAATACCCATTCAAATACAAAATGTTAAATGAGTTAATGAAATATGGAAAGGGTACAACCCTACAACTTCAGTGTGTCATGCATAGTCCTGGCCTAAACTACCAATAACTACAGGGTTTGGCTTAGGGAATAGTGCATGTGGCCCAGTAAGAGCCAATCTGATAAGCAGGGCTTTCCAGGAAATCATGTGGTACAGTAGTGGTTCCATATTCTGGGCCCCAGATGCCTAGACTTAAATCCCCACTCTGCCCCTTAATAGATACATTTCTAACTCACCACTCTCCATTCACCTTAATCTTGGGAACATTATTCAGTCTTTCCATACATTCTATACCTTAGTATCATTATTTCTAAAAGTGAAATATCTATGTGTACTCCTCATATGTAACTTGTAAATAATAAATGAGTTACTATTTGTAAAAAGCTTACATATTAAGTAGTAGATTTTTATCCTTTTTTTTTTTTTCCTGAGACTTCTAGGACAAATTCATCCATTTTTGAGCCTGGGGAACATAACATCTGCAACTTTTAAATTCATCTTAGGTCTGTGAGGAGAAAATTGTCTGAATATAAAGCAAACAAGGAGAAATGTTCTGGGAATTACCAAGGGAGGTTACAACCTCCTCTTGAGTAGGTACCATAAGACCAAAAAACTTACCCGGAGGCATGCTCAGAGACATAAGAAATTTATTATAAGGAAAGCAAGAGTAAAGTAAAAGTAAGGAGTTTAACATATAAGAGCAAGGAGGGAACTTACAGATGTCTGCAGATGGCTAGTGGGCCAACAGTGGCTGGCTGGTCCTTGTCCAAGTAACTGCTGACCTCCTTTCATTTTACAGGGATATTTATGCCTAGATTTGAGAAGTTGGGGATGGAGGTTGCATGTGTATCTGTTCCCAGACAGAGTGGTGCTAGGCCAAGGGTGATAGGGGCCCTGAATAGTGTCTTGTGACCACCACATGTGCCATATTCTGATAAAAATGCTTCAGTAAGCAGCCTAATGAAGGCCCCCACTGGCCTTGAAGAGGGCAAAGATGAGTTTGCAAATTTATTTCTTGACCAAACAAGGTGGGGTCATTTTTGGAGACTTTAGAGTCATGCCCCATGCAAGAAATCAAGAGACAAGTAGAAATTGAAAACCTGTCCCAATGACATTGTTTGAGGCCCTAGATGAAGCTGTGCTTAAAGCAAAGCCTTCCCCATGATAGTCTCTTTTCTTAAGCCAGTTTTTATTTGGACTTTCTGGAACTTTTATGCCAATGGATCTTTTATGCTTCTCTCCCTGTAGTGAGTTTCTGAAGAACTCTTGAGTAGTTAGGGTTTTTGTGGTACAGTGAACAAGAGCCCAAGAGTGAAGCTGTTCTTCCACACTTGTATCCCTCAAACTAAAGTGCCTAGCACCTGATGGAGGTAAGAACTCAGCTTTTTAATATAAAACAGAGTTGACTGGACCACCATTCTTTCAAGTCTGGAAGAAAAATTTTTCACAGCATCCAAAACTTCTGCATGTATTGATAGGTAGAGAAAGTACATAGTGAAGAGCTAAAAATAAGCTACTACATGGAATTCAAAAGTCATGGGACAGGAAGATCACATCATGGAGCATTAATGTAAACACATAGACCCTAGGCTGCCCTCAAAGGGTGGGGAGGAGAAGAGACAGACAGGACTCCTCTGGGCTGATTCAGGGTCTTGGCTCCAGTAGGAGAAGTATGGGCACATATAAATGAATCTGCTAAGAACCCCAGAGCTTTTCTAAAATCTCAACATCAACTCAAAGAAATTAATATCATCCCTGTCCTGCCTGGATTACAAATAAATTCATTCCCTTCCCTCAAACATGTTTCAAATATCTGATATTTTATTCCTTTACTCATAAGTTTGCCTTGACCAGAATTGTGCATATGCATACACACATAAACACACATACACATCCCACTCCTCTCTGGTTTCTAAATCTTCCAAATCTTTTAAGATACATTTTTCCTTAGTCAAGTCTTCTCCATCTACTTAAGAATTGAAACCTTTAGCTTTCAAAGTTCTGCTTTTTATGGAATCCCATCCATTGAATTTGTATTTCTTCAGCAGCACAAATGGGTTAGGCACTATTTTAGGTAGACCTACAGATACAGCAGTGAAAGCACAAGCTCCTTACCAATGGATGCTGATTGCACTTAAGGACTGTCCTCCGATCCTGAAAAAAGGAAAGCCCTAATGGTTAGCATTTGCTGATTTCCATGGTGTGACGTCTCCTCATTGTTGTCTTTAAACTAACAACATGAGCGAACTTAAACTTAGGGGAAAATGTGCCATAGCACACCATTATGTAGTATTTCCACCATGTAGATATAATAGATATAAATAATCTCAAGTAAATGGATTAAAGTAAATTATAATAAAGCAACTAGGAAGTGATACAGTTTGAATATTAACTACATTTGTTTGCAATATATAGTTCATTTAATTATAAATGTGTATAAGTTTATTTTATTTTTTATTTCAAAAATGCATTATAAAACATTTCAAACAGAAACAAAGACTAGCACAATGAACACCCATGTGCCCATAACCTAGCTTCGAAAACTATCATCTAATGGCTAATTTTATGTCTATTTCTTCTTCTTATTATTAAATCCCTTTTCCCATATCAAACTCCTCTCTTAATTATCAATTTATTTTCCCTCCTTTCCCCTCCTCTCCCATCCCTTGTAACCAACAAAGAAATTTTTCACCCCTGTGTAAACATTTCCTTGACTTTTTACAAGAGTAGAATATTATAATATTTGTCCTTCTGTGATTGACTTATTTCACTCAACAAAATATTCTGTAAGTTCATCTATGTTATGAGGTGATTAGTTTATTCTTCATTATTCTTTAATGTTGCATAGTGTTCCATTGTGTGTATGTAGCATAGTTTGATTATCCATTCATCTGTTGAAGGGCACTTAGGTTGTTTCCATCTCTTTGCTATCATAAATAGTGCTGCAGTGAACATGGGTGTGCATATATTTAATCATGTCTTAGGTCTCACCTTTTTAAGTATATTCCTAGTAATGAGACTGCTGAATCAAATATTATTTCTATTTCCAACTTTCTAAGGAATTGTCAAACTGTTTTCCTCAGTGATTGTGCCATTTTACAATCCCACCAACAGTGTAAGAATTCCAAACTCTCCACACTCTCACTAGCATTTGTTATTTTCTGCCTAGATGAACTTTGCTATCACTGCTGGGATGAGTTGGTTTAAGCTTTGATTTACAATATTGAAAGATTCTATGGGCAAAATATTGAAAGATTCAGGAAACATCAAAACAAGATGGATGGAATACACAGTCACTGTACCAAAAAGAATTGATGGATATTCATCCATTTCAGGAGGTGGCATATGATCAAGAACCAATGGTATTGAAGGAAGAAGTCAAAGCTATACTGTAGGAAATGGTGAAAAACAAGGCTTCGGGAACTGATGGAATACCCATTGGGATGTTTCAACAAACAGATGTCCTGCCAGAGGTACTCATTTGGCTATGTCAGGAAATTTGGAAGACAGCTACCTGGCCAACTGACTAGAAGAGATCCATATTCATACCCATTCCAAAGAAAGGTGATCTCACAGAATGTGGAACTTATCAAACAGTATCATTAATATCACATGCAAGTAAAATCTTACTGAAGATAATTCAAAAACAGTTGCAGCAGTATATTGACAGAGAACTTCCAGAAATGCAAGAAGAGGACGTGGAGCAAGGGATGTCATAGCTGATGTAAGATGGATCTTGGCTCAAAGCAAAGAATACCAGAAAGATGTTTACTTGTGTTTTATTGACTATGCAAAGGCATTTGATTATGTGTATCATAACAAATTATGGTTAACTTTGAGAAGAATGGGAATTCCAGAACACTTAATTGTATCCATGAGGAACCTATATGTAGACCAGGAGGCTGTCATTTAATATAAAAAGGGACACTGCATGGTTTAAAATCCAGAAGGAAGTGTGTTAAGGTTATATCCTTTCACCATACTTTTTCAATCTGTACACTGAGCAAATAATCTGGGAAGCTGGACTATATGAAGAAAAGTGTGGTATCAGGATTGGAGGAAGAATCATTAACACTGATGATAACTGTGAACACTGACAATACAACTTTGCTTGCTGAAAGTGAGAATGATTTGAAACACTTACTGATGAAGACTGAAGACTACAGTCTGCAGTATGGATCGCATCTCAATACAGAGAAAACAAAAATCCTCACAACTGGGCCAATAGGCAACATCATGATAAATGGAGAAAAGATTGAAGTTGTCAAAGACTTCATATTACTTGTTTCTACAATCAACACCAATGGAAGCAGGAGTCAAGATATCAGACGACATATAACACTGGGCAAATCGGCTGCAGAACTCTTTCAAGTGCTGAAGAGAAAAGATGTCTCCTTGAGGTGCAGCTGACACAAGCCTTCAATCACCTCATATGCATGTGAGAGCTGGACAATGAGTAAAAGTTGTGGTGCTGAAGAATACTGAAAGTACCATGGACTGCTAAAAGAGCCAACAAATCTTTCCTGGAATAAGTCCAGTCAGAATGCTCCTTGGAAGCGAGAATGGCCAGACGTAGTCTCACCTACTTTGGTCATTTTGTAAAAAGAAACCATTCCCTGGAGAAAGATGTCATGCTTGGTAAAGTGGAGGGTTTATGAAAAAGGGGAAGGCCTTCAACAAGATGGCTTCAACACAGTGGCTACAATTATGGTCTCAGGTATAGCAAGGATCGTGGAGCTAGCACTGGACCAGGCAATGTTTTGTTCTCTTGTACATGGGGTCATTATTAGTCAGAGACAACTCAATGGCACCTAACAACATTAACAACAATGGCTAATGATCATGAGTATTTCTTCATGTGTTTTTTTGATGGCTGAATATCTTCTTTGGTGAAGTGTCTGTCCATACCTTTTTTCCCATTTTTGAATTGGATTAGTTTGTTGTTTTGATGTTGAGGTGCTGATATTTTCTATAAATTTTAGAGATAAGTCCCTTGTCAGATATGTAATAATATGTGTATAATACACACACACACACACACACACACACACATTTTTCTCCCAATTAGGTTCTATTTTTACTCTTTTGAAGAAGTCCTTTCATGAACATAAGAATTAGGAATTTAATTTTTGGAAGTGCCCAGTCATCTAGTTTCTCTTCTGCTACATGTGCATTTTGGGTTATGCTTGATAGTCTATTTATACCATATATTAAGGGCCCGAAGTTTGCCCCTATTTTATCTTTGATGAACTTTATAGTTTGGGGTTTTACACTTAGTTAGTTTTTATGTATGGTGTGAGGTATGGATCTTGTTTCATTTTTCTGCAAATGTTTTTTTGGTTACCTAGTGCCACTCTAACAAGAATATACCACAAATGGGATGGCCTTAACAAACAGGAATTTCTTCTCTTACAGTTTGGAGGCTTTAAGTCCAAGGTGAAAGTCCCAGGTTCTAGGGGGTGGGTGAAAACCTCTCAACCTTGAGGTTCATCTCTGTCCCCTGCTCTTAGCCCACTGGAGCTAGAGGCATTTCTTCACTCATATAGCTCCTGGCTGCTGAGGCTGACAAGCCCAAGGTTGACAAGTAAAAAGGCACAGTCCTGATTTTACCACAAGGCAGGCCATAAATTTAAGTCAATTGTAAGTCCCAAGGTTGGCAGAGCATGGCAGGCTGCTGAACAATGACATGGCTACATGCAGGGTCCAAGCTAGAGACTATCCCCAAGACTTCTCCTTATATATAAGAAACAGACCACATCCCAAAGGCAGCTACTCAACTGCTTGTGGTAGATCCCACCATGGAGTTGATTGCCAGTGTTATCATGGGGAATAACTACCACCAGCTGCCCAGCCACTCAACCAGGCCCAGCCAGGTTGACATACAAATATAAGTACCACAGTTTGTTTCATTATATCTGAATGAATGGAGCAAGTGTGTTCCTTTGGAGGTTAACTTAACAGCACTGAGCTGTTCCCCAGCTATCTCCTGAATGATGGAGTACTTGATTGGAATGTAGGTGCTGGTTTATGTTTTAGATGAAAAAGAGCTGCTGTTGTGATGAACAGGTCCCTCCCACTGTTTGTTGTTGTTTCAATGCTATAGGAGTTGATAGTGGTGTTTATCCATGGGTTGAAGTTGTTTGTACAATAGAAATGGCTGATTAGTAGGAAGGAAGTTAACATTCTCCTTCTGTTGGATGGGGCAGGAAAAGAAAAAAAAAAAAAAAAAAAAAAAAGGAGGGGAGGGAAGGAGAAGGGAATATAATTTAATTTTAATAATAGCCACATTTTTTATTTTATTTTTTAATTTTGATTTTGGGGAAAGTTTACAGAGCAAACTCATTTTCCATACATCAGTTCACATACACTTTGTCTCATGACATTGACTACGATTTACCACAATGCAGCAGCTCCCGTCCCATTTCCTTCCTATAGTTACTTCTTCCCTGTGTACTTCCCTCCATGCACTCTTGCCCCCTGAGCTATGTCCCTGTGCATACACAGTCCTTCTATTCTTCCATGATCTTTCTAAGGAGTGTATCTAGCTCATGTAAATGTTCACGTCACATGCCTGTGTTTTGTTTGACTGGAAGCCACAGGTGTGGGTTCAATTTCAGACCTAAAGGGCAGCTAGAGCCATAGTCTTAATGGTTCCATCAGACCCTATCAGACCAGCAAACGTGGTCCCCTTTAATTTTTTTCAAATTATTTTGTGTTTTGTTCCACATTGTTCTCCCACTCTCTCCAGAATCCCTTACATAGATTCCCCCTCTGAGTGGTTGACAGTGGTAGCCAGGCACTATCTAGTTCTTCTGGTCTCATAGTTGTATAGGCTGAGAATCACACAGTGTACCAGTCACTTGGACTAATTTTTTTCTATGAATCTTTGGTTTTCTTCATTCTTCTTTGCTCTGGACAAGAAGAGACCCATTGTTGCATCTAGATAGATGCTTGCAAGCTTTTAAGATCCCAGTAGCTTGCCAAAATAGGAGGTGGAACAATGTTTTGTGTAGTATGTTATGCCAATTGAGCTGGATGTCACCTGTGACTATGGTCCCAACCACAGGTCCAACTATTTGCTCCCTCTGGGAAGGTGGCTGTATAATAGCCACATTTTTAAATCTGCTCTCAAAATTCCTGAAAATTTAACAGTTGGGTCTTGTAACCTGGTGCAAACCAGATATAGTACACCAGTGTTACTTCTCTAATAGAATGGACTTTCTCAAAGAAGATACTGAAAGTAAACAAATAAAACATAAACAATAAAAAAAATTAACAATATAAACTAATTATATTAAAATGTTTGATAGTAACATAAGGTATGAAAAAAAAAACATGATAAGTTATAATAAAGCATCATCAAGAAGATAGGGAGATATTTTAGGTAGTGTGAACAAGGACTGCCTCACAGAAGAGAAGTTACTCTTATTTAGATGATGGAGTAAGGGAGAAAACAATGAGAAAATCCATAAAGCCCACTCCAGGGAGTGAAAAGAGAATGGGCAAACTCCCTGAGGAGGGGTAAGTTTTATGCATTCATAGAATAGCAAAAAGACCAGTGGCAAGTACAAGTGAACGGTGCTAGGAGAGATTGTTGATGATATTACTATCAAGGTCCAGGTCCTGTAGAGCCTTGTAAGTCACAGTGAGGATTTGTTATTTAAAAATGAATGAACTAAGAAGCCCTTAGAAAGTTCTGTTTAGTTCAGAGCATGATATGATATAAGTTTTAAAATATCAGTTCAAGCTGTTTAAAAAAATAGGCTGTAGAGGTGAGGTATGGCAGAGATAAGAATGAAAATAGCAAAACCAGGGAAATATTCCAAGGAGAATTGATCCCTGAGTTCAGACAAGAGATGATGGTGGCTTGGATTGGTTTGGCAGTAAGGAGGTGGATACAAATACATTTTTTTTAAGGTAAAGATTTGCTAATGAATTAGGTTTAAACTGGAGGGTTATGAGAAAGTGAACAATCAATAGTGACTTATAGATTTTTGGATTAAGCAACTTATTGAATGTTAATATCATTTATCAACACGGAGAAGATGAAAAAGGAGAAATTTGTTGACTGGAGATAGGATGAATCAAGTTTTGAGTCACAAATATTTTATGTTATATCCATTAGACATGTGTGGAGTTATCAAGTTGGCAGTTGGAGTTCAAGAAAGAGAGCAAAGCTGGAGGGGTAAGTTTGGGATTTATCAGTATATATGTGGTATTTAAGGTGATGAGACTGGATAAAACCACATAGGGAACAAACAAAAACAAAAGAGAGAGGAAATTGCTAAGGCAGTCCAATATTTAGAAGTCTGAAAAAGGGGAGGGTCCCAATTGGATTTTTATAATGAGTGACCAAACAAGTTAAGAGCAGTGTCTTATATTCTTAGTGCTGCTATAACAGAATTACCACAACTAGGTGATTGTAACAGAAATTTATTTCATCATGGTTTAGGAGGCTAGCAGTTTGAATTCAGGGCACTAGCTTTAGGGGAAGGCTTCCTCATTCTGTTGGGTCTTGGGAACAGTTTCTGTTCCTCAGTTCCTTGGTGATCTTCACATGCTGTGGCATCTAGTTTACCCTATCTGTGCTTGCTTCTCTCTGTGCCTCATCTACTCCTTTTGTATCTCAAAAGTTATTGGTTTAAGACACATCCTACATTGATATGGTCTCATTGACATAACAGAAAATACATTCCCAGATGAGATTATAGGAGCTCTGGTAGCGTAGTGCTTAAGGCATTTGACTGCTAACCAGAGGCTGATGTCTCAAACCCACCAGCCACTCCTCAGAAGGAAGTTTGGGTGATCCTACTTCTGTAGTGATACTGCCTCAGAAACCCAAGGAGGGGTCTCTATGAGTCAGTTTCAACTTGACGGCAGTGAGTTTAGATGGGATTATGTAAACATGTATAGGTGTTAGGATTTACATTATGTGTTTTGGGGTGAGACAATTCCATCTATAACACTTTCCTAGAATCTAAGTAAAGAAAAGCATATCTAAAGTGCTCAACTGTGTCAAACACTAATGAGAGCTTGAGTAACACAAGGATTGAGAATTTACTGTTGGGTGTGGCAAGATGGAGGTGTGTCATGAGCAGAATTGCTCATTAGAAATGCAATGTGCATCACAGATGTAATTTTACTTTTTTCTAGTAGCCTTTTAAAAAAGTAAAGAGAAATAGGTAACATTAATTTTAATTATAATAAACTTAATGCTTCCAAAATATTATCATTTTCCCAGTATTATGATATTTGGCCTTGATGATATTTTTCCTTTATTGTTGTACCCTGAGGACTTCAATTCTAGTACTTAGTCCTCATTGGAAATTCTGTATATTTTATTCATTATATTCGTATTGCAAAATTCCATGAGAAAATTTAGAGACATTATCTCCTGCCCATATTGTACCAAAATACCACAGTTTCTGGCAATGACACTCTGTTGGGGGTGAACATGAAGTCATTAGGCACATTAAGCCCCCATGGTGAAATAAGCAATAATGGGGCAGTGAGACACCCATCTCTCTCTGATCCTGGCACCAATTCCCTTTCTCAGGGACTCATTGAAACACAGCTTATACACAGAAGCTTGAATGCTGCATTTATAATGCATGACAGTAAATTCTTAACTGGAATAGCCTCTTCATTCTCTTCTTTATAACAATACAGAGTCCTGGCACCCATCTTTCTACTGAATTACTGTCAGGGAAGGCTTTACCCAAGGTCAACATAACAAACCTCTCTTCCAGCTATCACAGTCAACTTTAATACATTTGGAGGATTTATGTCAGATGCCAGCCGATATAGATTGACCTGATTATCGTAGATATTTGGCAGAGGCATTAACATTTCTTTCTGTGCAGATCTCAATGCCCTATTAGCTATTCAGAGGAATCATTTACCCTGTGGGGAAAAATACCAATATGGATTAGGAATTCTTCACTGCCTACCACATGAAATAACATAGAAAGCTCTACTGCTTTCAGCATGCAGAAATTAGCCTGGGTGGCAGATTGCTTTAACTTGTAATAAATATGAATGCACAAGCATAAGGATTTCAAAAAAACAACATTATGAGCTCAGAAAGAAAAAGGGTGTTTCTGTGGAAGATATATCTGTAAAGGTCCCTGTGAATAAATTTCTTGTAACAGAATGAATGATTTTCTGCAATTCCAAAGAACATAAACTGCCCCATCATCTAGAATGCATCCCAACAGTACCTGCACCTTAAGCCTCCTTTACAAGTATCTCGTGCAAAATGCTACAGAAAGAGAACCACCATGTCGATATAAAATAATTCAGAAGAGGGCATGGAGAGAAATCAGAAGGCAAGACAAAGGATCCATTAAAACAACAACAGCAACAGGAAAAAAAAAAAAAATCAATTAAACTATTTGAACAGATACATAGAGCTTTTCTAAGCCCCTGAGATGAAAATTGATCATGCTTGGCTTGTTGACTTAAAACATGTTTTATAATTATCAAACGATGAGGCTATTGTTTAATTCTAGCTACTCAATTCCACATGGGATGTAGAGGCAGTTCCTACAGTAATAGTTTATTGGGCAATACAAGTATGGCTCTTAAAAAAATATAGTGGTTAACTTTTTACTCACAACATCAAATAATAATCCATTACACCAAGGAAGGGAGGAAGCAATGGTAGGGATTCAGGTAAGGCCGGGATCCCAGGCCACACACCCCCAAGTGGCAAGAAAGAGGCAGGGATCCATATAAGGGGAGGGTGGGAAGGGTGGTGAGGTTTTGAACAGCTAAGGGAGACAAACTTGTCTGTCACTTTGTCCTACTGTGGCGGTGTGTGGCTATGAGGATTGAGGCTGTGCCGCTGCTATCTCATATCCAGCGGGTTTGCACATGGTGCACAGGATTCACCAGCTTACAGACTGAGACAGACTAAGAAGGAGGAGGAGGCCTTCGCTTCTCAAAGAGTTGGCCAGGGAAAACTTTATGCATAGTGGAGAAACACTGTCTGATACACTGCTGTGCAATTTTATGAATAGCATGGAAACATTGTCCAATATAAGGCAGGAGGATAACCCACTTAGGTTAGAAGACTCTCAAAATAGGACTGGGAAAGAGCTGCATCATCAGAGTAGAACCAGCCTTACTGATATGGTTAAGGTAAAGCTTTCAAGACTTCCATTTGCTGACGTGGCATGACTCAAATTGAGGAGAAACAGCTGCAAATATCCATTAATAATCAGAACATGGAATGTATGAAGTATGAATCTAGGAAAATTGGAAGTTGTCAAAAATTAAATGGAACACATAAAGATTGATATCCTAGGCTTTAGTGAGCTAAAATGGACTGGTTTTGGCTCTTTTGATTCAAACAACCTTGTGGTCTACTATGATGGGAATGATAATTTGAAGAGGAATGGCATGGCATTCATAATCACAAAGAACTTTTCAAGATCTGTCCTGAAGTACAATGCTGTCAGTGATAGGATAATATCCATATGCCTAAAAGGAAGACCAGTTAATACCACTATTGTTAAAATTATGCAACAACTACCAAAGCCAAAGATGAGGACATTTTTTTCATTCTGATTTTTATCAGCCTCTGCAGTCTGAGATTGACTGAACATGGAATCAGGATCTGTTGATTATCACTGCTGACTGGAATGCAAAAGTTGGAAACAAAGGAGTCACCGGTAGTTGGAAAATTTGGCCATGGTGACTGAAATGGTGCTGGAAATTGCATGATAGAATTTTGCAAGAACAACAAATTATTCATTGCAAATACCTTTTTTTCAACAACACAAACAGTGGCTATACACGTGGACTTCACCAGATGGAATACACAGTAATCAGATTGACTATATCTGTGGCAAGAGGTGATGGAAAAACTCAGTATCTTCAGCCAAAACCAGGCCAGGCGCTGATTTTGGAACAGACCATAAACTGCTCATATGCACGTTCAACTTGAAGTTGAAAACAATTAAAACAAGCCCATGAGAGCCAAAATATGATCTTGAATATATCCCTCCTGAATTTAGAGACCATCTAAAAAATAGATTTAATGCATTGAATACCAATGACTGAAAACCAGAAGAATTGTGGGAGATATCAAGAACATTATCCATGAAGAAACCAAGAGGTCACTAACAAGATGAGAAAAGAAGGAAAGACCAAAATGGATGACAGAAGAGACTATGAAACTTGCTCTTGAGTGGAGAGTAGCTAAAGCAAATGGAAGAAATGACAAGATAAAAGAGCTGAACAGAAGATTTCAAAGAGCTCAAGCAGAAAAAGACAATTACCATCGTGAAATGTACAAAGACTTGCAGTTGGAAAACCAAAAGGGAAGAACATGCTCAGCATTTCTCAAGCTGAGGGAACTGAGGAAAAAAATAAGCCTTGAGTTGCCATATTGAAAGACTCTATGGGCAAAATATTGAATGATACAGGAAACATCAAAAGGAGATAGAAGGAATACACAGAGACACTGTACCAAAAAGAACTGGTCGATCTTCATCCATTTCAGGAGGTGCCATATGATCAGAAACCAATGGTACTGAAGGAAGAAGTCTAAGCTGCACTGAAGGAATTGGTGAAGAACAAGGCTCCAGAAATTGATGGAATACCCACTGAGATGTTTCAACAAATGGATGGCCCACTGGAGGCACTCACTCAGTTATGCCAAGAGATTTGTGAAACAGCTCCCTGGCCAATTGACTGGAAAAGATCCATATTTGTACCCATTCCAAGGAAAGGTGATCCCACAGATTGTGGAAATTATAGAACAATATCATTAATATCACACACAAATAAGATCTTACTGAAGATAATTCAAAAATGGTTGCAGCAGTATATTGACAGAGAACTTCCAGAGGTGCAAGCTGGATTCAGAAGAGGATGTAGAACAAGGGATGTCACAGCTGCTGACAGATGGATCCTGCCTCAAAGCAAAGAATATCAGAAAGATGTTTACTTGTGTTTTATTGACTGCACAAAGGTATTTAATTGTGTGAATCATAACAAATTGTGGATGACATTGAAAAGAATGGGAATTCCCAAACACTTGATTGTGCTCATGAGGAACCTGTACATTGATCAGGAGGCTGATGTTTCAACAGTACAAGGGGACACTGCATGGTTTAAAATCAAGAAGTGTTTCAGGATTGTATCATTTCCCCATACTTATTCAGTCTGTATGCTGAACAAATAATCCAAAAAGTTGGACTATATGAAGAAGAATATGGTATCAAGACTGGAGGAAGAAGCATTAACAACCTGTGACATGCTGACAACACAAATTTGCTTACTGAAAGTAAGGATGACTTGAGGCACTTACTGATAAAGATTTAAGAAGACAGTCTGCAGTATGGATTACATCTCAATACAAAGAAAACAAAAATCCTCACAACTGGACCAATAAGCAGTATCATGATAAATGGAGAAAAGATTGTAGTTGTCAAAGACTTCACATTGTTTAGTTCTACAATGGATGCCAATGGAAGCAGCAGTCAGGACATTAGATCACATATAGCACCTGGTAAGTCAGCTGCAAAGGACCTCTTTCAAGTGCTGAGGAGCAAAGATGTCTCCTTAAGGACTAAAGTGTGCGTGATACAAGCTATGGTATTTTCAATTGCCACATATGCATGTGAGAGCTCAACAATGAATAAGGAAGACTGAAGAAGAGCTGATGGTTTTGAGTTGTGGTGCTAGTGAAGAATACTGAAAGTACCATGAACTGCTAAAAGAACTAACAGATCTGTCCAGGAGGAAGTGCAGCTGAAATGCTCCTTGGAACCTTGGAAGTGAGAACAGCAAGACTTCATCTCATCTACTTTGGTCATGTTGTCAGAAGGGACCATTCCCTGGAGAAAGATGTCATGCTTGGTAGAGTGGACAGTCGACAAAGGATGGGAAGGCCCTCAACAAGATAGATTGACACAGTGGTTGCAATGATGGGCTCAAGTATAGCAAGGATCATAAAGCTGGTAAGGGACCAGGCAGTGTTTCATTCTGCTGTGCATAGGGTCATTATGAGTTGGACACAACTCAACGGCACCTAACAACACCAACAATACCAAGGAAGAACTAATACACCCTGAATTGATATCTTCAGAAGGCAAATTAGTTTTAGGAATCCTCAGGCTGACTCTACTAGGGAATATGCACTCTTCAATGACCTTTTCATTCCATGAAACCCTAAGTGTCTGAAAGGTGAAGAACATTTACTTTTGTTTGTTTGTGTATTTGTTTGTTTGTTAAATATATTCCACACTTCCCAGTACATTGGTGTGCACAAAATCAACCATCCCAAATAAATGTAACAGGGAATTACTCTTATAATTATAGAAAATGCCCATGGGGTTTGTGAAAAATATAGATATGATGTTTTATGGTTAAGCATTTATCTAAGATTGCACCCCAACAATTATAGTCTTAACTCAAGATTTCCCTTTATGACACAGATCTTGACGAGGAACATTGCTTTTTCATGTTGTCACTGGAGATTCTAAAGGATGTCAGGAGTTTTGGCAGTTTATATATGGCAATTGCTGCTTTCTGCCATGAAATGTAGGCACTCTGAGGATAGGTTCAGGAATATACCCAGCTCTCTCTTTTTCAAGCAATAAAGAGGCAGTTATGACAAGCAGATATTTGCCATATGCTTCTAATCAAAAGTGAAAACTTAGGAAAGTTTACTTTCACTTTAACTTCAATGCAATGTAGCATGAAACAGGAACTGCATTTTCTTCTACTTCAGATTACCTTAGGAACTCTGTTGCTCACTTCAGCAAATGCCTACTGAATCCCTACAGTATGTAAATGGAGTGTTAGATACAGCAGTTCATCCAGATATGTGTACAGCAAAGTTCCTAGTCTTATATAGGAACCACACAGTAAGAGGAATAAAACTTGAATGCATATTATTACTGTACAAGGCCATCTGACAAAGCATTTTTCTAAGCAAAAGAAGACTGACTTAAAATAAATATAATGTATGATTATGCCTAAGGCACTTGACTGCTAACCAGAAGGCTGGCGGTTCAAACCCACCAGCCACTCCTCGGACGGAAGGTTGGGCAATCCTACTTCCGTAGTGATACTGCCTCGGAAACCCAAGGAGGGGTCGCTATGAGTTGGGGCCGACTCGACAGCAAATAACATAACATAACAACATTTACATAATGTTCTAGAGAAGGCAAAACTAATCTATGGTGAACAAAAATGAGAACAGAAGTTGGTTCTGGGATGTAGAGTGACTAGGAAGGAGCATAAAAGCACTTTCTGTTTTCTATCTTGATAGGAGTTTGAGTTCATGAATATATGCATTTGTCAAAGTTATCACATGATATACATTAGCTGTGTGCATTTCATCAAATGTAAATATTACCTCAAAAGGAAGTTATAAATCTTGAATGCTGGATAATGGCATACTACTGCACTAGTTAAGAAGAAATATGCTAAAGCCTGTAATTCACTTGAAATGCATAAAAAATCAAGATAGATGAATGGACAGAAGATGGATGGATGGATGGTTAGATATCTGGTGAAGCAAACAGACTAAAGTGTTAGTGGTTGAAAATAGTTGGGGCCTATAGGGTATCAGAGTCCCTGGATGGCAAAAAAAATGTTTTATACTCTCAACTGCTAACAGAAAAGTTGAGAGTTGAGTCCCCACAGAGACACCATAGAAGAAAAGATTGGTGATCTAATTCCAAAAAATGAGTTATTGTTATGGAGCACAGTTCTACATTGACACACATGGGACTACCATGAGTCAGAGTTGATATAATGGCAGCTGGTTGGTTATGAGGGTTCACTGGGCAATTATTTCAAGTTTTCTGTATGTTTGAAAGTTTTAATAATGAATGTTGGTGGGAGAAAAAAATTTTCCTACAGGAAGAGGGATTTTTGAAATGATCCTTGAAGAAACAAGCAGGAAATAGAGGTTATTCACAGCTGACATGATAACAAAAGCAGAAGTCTAGGAAAGTGAGAGACATGTTCAGGAAACAAGAAATGCTTTCACACAGTAGAACAGTAAAGAGAGAGGGTGGGAAGAATGAGGTGGGGGTAAGATTGTGGTGTCAAGGAATATGGGATATCCTGTATCTCTGGAGACAGTGGGCAGTCACCATTGAAGTTTTCAAGAGTTTGAAGAGGATTTCATTGAAGTTTGAAGAGGATGAGTGGGATCAGAGTTGCCATTGAAAAAGGGAATTGGACTGTGAGAGGAAGGTAGGAGCAGGGGAAACCATGAAGAGGTGAGAACTGAGAGTTTGATAAAGGAAGGAGACATAGGAGAAGAAGCAATTACAAGTTGGGGGATGAAGTTGTCACAGGAGTTTGAAAGTGAAAGAGTCACTCAAAATACAGTGTTCACAATGGCAGACGTGAGCATATCAAGAATCATGAAAATGGCACAGGATAGAGCAATGTTTTGTTCTGTTGTAAAAAAGGTTGTCCTGAGTCATAACCAACTCAACACCAATTAACAACAATAATTTAACTGATTACTTGTACGTATGTCCAAAGATGATTGTAGAGGAAGGTTCATGTAAAGAATTGTAATAGTTAAAAATTGGAAATAACTTACTTGCTCATTCATAGAAGTGATATATTATGGCTTATTATATATATTAATATTTTTAGTCCTACCATAAAACATTGCCACAAACTAGTCACCTAAAACAATACAAGTCCATTATCTTATAGCTGTGTAAGTCAGTACAGTCTCATGAGGCTAAAATCAAGACATCCATAGAAAACATTCCTTTCTAGAAGTTCCAGGAGAGGATTCATTTCCTACTCATTAGAGTTAACAGAATTCAGTTCCTTCAAGCTGAAGAGCTCAAGTCACATTTTCCTGCTAATTGTAAGCTGAGGGTCATTTCCAGCTTCCACAGGCTTTTCTCCTGTCTCCTTTCCTCCATCTTCAAAACCAGTAATGCTAGATAGTCCTTCTCACGTAGCATCTCTCTGACCCAACTTTTTTACTTCCTCTTCCACTTTAAGGACTTATGTAATTAGAGTTCCAGTAAGATGGCAAAATAGACAGACAAACTACACAGACCCTTTTCAAGGAAAGATGAACCAATTAACACAGATACTGAAGATAATCCTGGAGCCCTGAGCTTTGAAAGGAAGGATACAAAAGTGGACTAAACTCCAACTAGGAGAAGAACCTGCATGAAAACCCCAAAAAAGGAGACATATGGAGCTGTAGTTTGTCAGCTTGGATATGAACAAGTGGTGTTAGGACCTAAGAATTAACCTAAAAATTGGTCTTGCTAGCCAGGGGCTGCACGGAGGACAATACTGGTGGTTGGTGAATAAAAGCAGAAGCAACGACGAGAGAGGGAAGCTGAGCTGTGGATTTTTGGCTATCCACAGGATGCAGCCATTTTGAATGTTTACAAGCAGATCAACCATTTTAGATAATTAAATTGAAAAGTGTTCTCTCAGATTCCAGGTACCTAAGAGTAGGCTCCACTTACTGGGAACCACAAAGACATACCTGACATGAAAGATTGGAAAGGTGTGATATTCCCCTTGTTATTCTTATGTCCCTCCCTCACTCCCAGCCACCTTCTGGGCTACCAGTATTTCCATTCCAATCTGTGTGCTCTGATGAAGCCTGGGTGCCTTTCCCCACCCAGACCAGATTTTTTTTTTCTTTCTTTTTTAGTTTGTTTTGTGATTTAAAATTATTATTATTTCTTTTTATTTTTTGCCCTTTTTATTATTATTCTTTTTTCTTCCCTTCCAAGATTCTAGTTTTGGCCTTTTTCTCTCTTCCCTGTTCCTGGTTCCCATTTTTTTCTTTCTTGTGATTCTCCCCAATCCTCATTTTCCTTCTTGCATTTTTCCCCCTTTTTCCTTCTTTATTTTCCTACTCTACCTCTTTTCTCTTATTCCCCACTCCCCAGATATTGCAGGGTTATTTTTTTTGTTTTGTTTTGTTTTTTCCTTTTTCTATTAATATTTCTTTTGGCTTTTAAAAGTATTTCTTTAAATATTTTCTCTCATTTATTGAATTTCCTTTTTTCTTTTTTCTCTTTTTGGTGATTATTTCTTTGTGTTTATGTGATGTGTGTTTTTTGTCCTCTTGCTTTTAAGTTTTTGATTGTTATTTTTATCTAACTGAGTGGAAGACAGTAACCATGCCCATATGACCCAACCACATCCACGCCTTCTGCAGCTCCACTTACTGAGTGAGAGCCACCCTTTAATTCCCCACCAACTGGCCAATGATACATGACCACCAATAAGAGACTGACTCATCCTTAATTGGTCTTCAAAAATAGTTAACAGGGACTTCTGGTAAGATGGCAGAAGAGGCAGAAAGACTGCACAGACCCTCTTCAACAAAGAAAAAAGAAACCAATTAACACAGACACAGAAGATAATCCTGGACCACTGAACCTTGAAGGGAAGGATATAGAAGTGAACTAAACTCCAGCTAGCAGAAAAATTTGCATGAAAATACCAAAAAAGGAGACATATGGAGCTGTGGTCTGGCAGAAATCCTGAGCGAACCTGATGGAATGACACACACAGCTTGGAGATGGCTGAGTGGTAGTAGGACCTAAGAATTAACCTAAAATTCAGCCCTGCTAGCGAGGGACTGCATGGAGGACTGCTCTGGTGGCTGGGGAATAAAAGGCAAAGTAGCAGCGAAGAGGAAGGCAGGCTGAGCTGTGGACTTTTGCCTCCCTGGAGGACGCAGCCATTTTGAATGCTTACAAGTGGCTTGACCATTTTGTATATTTAAAGAGACAGCACTATCCCAGATTCCAGGGGCTTAAGAACAAGTTCTGCTTATCGGTAACCCCAAGGACACTCCAGACCTGGATGACTGAAAAGACGTGGCATTCCCCTTGTTACTCATACCCCACACCCCTTGGCGAATGAAGGTGCAGCCATCCCCCAATCCCACCCACATTCTGGGCCTGCAGGAACACCATCCAGGTCTGTGTGCTCAGATGGAGCCTGGGTGCCCTGCCCTACCCTCCCCTGATTTTTTTTTTTTTTTTTCACTTTCTTTTTTCTGGTTTTTAGTTTGCTTGTATTTGTCTGTTTTAAAACTACTGGTATTATTAATACTTTTGTCCTTTTTACTATTATTCTTTATTCTTCCCTTTTGAGGTCCCAGTTTTCAGCTCTTTTTCTTTTCCATGTTCCTGGTTGCAATTTTTTTTTTTTTCTTTATTTTCTCATGGTTAACCCCACTCTTTGTTTTTCTTTTTGCATTTTATCCATTTTTTCTTCATTATTCTCCTTCTCTACCTTTTTTCTCTTACTGCCCTATCCCCAGATATTGCAGGTTTTCTTGTTTTTTTCTTCTTCTTTTTCCCTTTTGTTCTTTTCTTGGTTACTATTTCTGTGTGATTACATGCTGTATTATTTGTCCATGAGCTTTCAGTTTTCTTATGGTTATTCAATTGTAATTTTTGTCTAACTGAGTGTGAGACAGCAACAGTCTCCATAAGATACAACTACACCCACAATTCCTGCAACTTCACTTACTGAGCAAGAGCCACCACCTCCT
>NW_006921895.1:4161913-4182661 GCF_000298275.1 Orycteropus afer afer
ATACTACACAAAACATTGTTCCACCTCCTGCCTTGGCAAGTAGTGACTGGGATCTTAAAAGCTAGCAAGCTGCCATCTAGATGCAACTATGGGTCTCTCCTCATCCAGAACAAAGAAGAATGAAGAAAACCAAAATTCATTGAAACAAGTAGTCCTAGTGACTGGTACACCATCTGATCTGCAGCCTATATGACTCTGAGACCAGAAGAAATAGATGGTGCCCGGCCACCACTGTCTTCCACTTGAAAGGGGATCTATGTAGGAGATCCTTGATAGAGAGAGAGAACAATGTGGAACAAAACGCAATATCATTGGAGGAAAAAAAAGGGGGGAACCAGGTTTGCTGGTCCGATAGAGCCGGATGGAACCACTGAGGCTATGGCACCTAGGTTTCCAGCCAAACAAAAGACGGGCATATGAGATGAACACTTACCTCAGGTCACTCCTTGGAGAGAACAATCATGGGAGAAAGAAGGGCTGCTTATGCACAGGGAAACAGCTCAGGTGATAGGAGCCCATGGAGGGATGGACACTGGGAAGTGGTAACTGTGTGGAGGAGGTGGGAGGGTAGCTGTTGCATTGTGATAAACTGTGGTCAATGTCATGAGACAAAGTGTATATGAACTGCTGTATGGAAAATGAATTTGCTCTGTAAACCTTCACCCAAATCACAATAATAATAATAAAAATAAAAATACATGAATCAGACTTTAACACAATTGAAAATGCAAATAGATGACTCCACAGTCATAGTGGGAGACTTTAATACACCCCTTTCAATGAAAGATGGAACAAGTGGGAAGAAATCCCACAAAGATGCAGAAGAGCTAAACAATGCAACCTACCAACCTGACCTAATAGACATCTCCACATCACTTCACCTAACAACAGCACAATACACATTCTTTTCCAGTGCACATGGAACATTATCCATGATAGACTATATGTTTGGCCATAAAGCAAGGCTTAATAAATTGAAAAACATTGAAATACCACAAAGCATCTTCTCAGATCACAATGCTATAAAATTATATCAATCATAGCAAGATCAATGAAAAAAGAGCAAACACATGGACAATGAAGAACACCCTCCTTAAGAACCACTTGGTAAAAAGAAATAAAAAAGTAATTAAATATTTCTTGAACCAAATGAGAATGCAAACACAACATAACAAAATCCTTGGGACACAGTGTAAGCACTGATCAGAGGCCAACTTAGAAAAATAAATGCAAACATCAAAAAAGAAAAAAGAGCCAAAATCAACACCTTAAAACAACATCTCTAACAATGAACAGCAAGAAAAGCCTACAGTCACCAGAAGAAAGGAAATAATAAAGATTCAAGCAAAAATCAATGAAACAGAAAATAGAAAGGCAACAGAAAATTCAACAAGACTAGAAGTTGTTTTTCTTTTTTTTTAAAAAAAAATATTACTAAAATTGGCAAATCACTAGCAAATTCAATAAAGAAAAAGAGGGAGAGAATACAAATAACATGAATAAGAAATAAAATGGGCAACATTACAGTAGAGCCAATTGAAATAAAGAGGATAATATCAGTATACTATACTATAAAGAAGTGTACTCCAACCAATTTTAAAGCCTAGAGGAAATTAACAGATTTCTAGAAACACACTACTTATCTAACCTAACAAAGACTGAGATGAAAATGTTGAACAGACCCATAACAAAAGGTGAAAGTGAACAGGTAATAAAAAATTACCAAAAAAAAAAAAAAGTCATGGCCCAAACAGTTTCACCAGAGAATCCTATCAAACTTTCAGAGAAAAAATGATACCAATTGTCTTAAACTATTCCACAACATAGAAAAGGATGGAATCCTCCTAAATTCATTTTGTGAAGCAAGCACAACCTTGATACCAAAACCAGGCAAAGATATCACCAAAAAGGAAAACTACAGACCAATATCCCTCATGAATATAGATGCAAATCTTCAACAAAATCCTAGCCAATAGACTATCAAAAAAGTAATATCCAACATATCCAAAAAGTAATATACTATGACCTAGTAGAGTTCATATCAGGTACGCAAGGATGGTTCAACATTAGAAAAACAATCAATGTCATCCACCACATAAATAAAACAAAGGAAAGAACCACATGATCATACAAATCGATGAAGAAAAGGCATTTGATAATATCCAATGTCTACTCCTGATAAAATCGCTCAGAAAAATAGAAATAAAAGGGAAATTTCTCAACATAATAAAGGGTATATATGCAAAACCAACAGCCAACATTATTCTCAATGGAGAGAGACTGAAATCATTTGTTCCCTTGTGAACAGAAACCAGACAAGATGCCCTCTGTCATCACTTCTATTCAACATTGTATTGGAAGTCCTAGCCATAGCAATAAGGCAAAAAAAAGAAATCAAATGCATCCAAATTGATAAGGAAGAAGTCAAACTATTCCTATTTGCTGATAATATACCTAAAAAACCTGAGAGAGTCAGTAAAATAACTGCTGGAACTAATTGAGAGATTTAGCATAGTGGCAGGGTACAAGATCAACATTAAAAACTCAATTTGATTCATATACATCAGAAAACTGATTGCTGAAAAGGAAATAAGGAAATAAATACTATTTACAATAGCTACCAAAAAAATAAAATACCTGGGATTAAATCTTACCAGGGACACAAATGACCTATACAAAGAGAACTACAAAAGACTACTCCAAGAAACTGTAAGAGATTTGCATAAATGGAAGAACATACCATGCTCGTGGATAGGATGATTGAACGTTGTGAAAATGTCAATTCTACCCAAAGCAATCTATATTTTCAATGCAATCCCAATCCAGATCCTATCAACTTCCTTTAAGAATATGGAAAAACCAATCACTAACTTTATATGGAAAGGAAAGAGACCTCGGATAAGCAAAGCACTATATAAGAAGGACAAAGTAGGGTGTCTCACACTGATGGATCTCAAAACCTACTATACAGCCACAGTAGTCAAAACTGCCTGGTACTGGTACAATGACAAACACATAGACCAATGGAATAGAATTGATAACCCAGAAATAGATCCATTAACCTATGATCAGCTGATCTTTGAAATAGCTGAAATCCATTAAATTGGGAAGAGATTGTTTAACAAGTAGTGCTGGCAAAACTGGATATGAATTTGCACAAAAATGAAGCAAGATCTGTATCTCACACATACACAGTCACAAACTCCAAATAGATAAGAGACTTCAATGTGAAGTTCCTCAAGGAAAAGATTGCCCAATCTTCCTTCCGAGGAGTGGCTGGTGGGTTTGAACCACCAGCCTTCTGGTTATCAGTCAAATGCCTTAGGCATTACTCTACCAGAGCTCCCAGGCACAAATACAGGAGCCTTTATATATGGCATAAATAGACTACCAAGCATATCCTAAAATGTACAAACAGCAGAAGATAAACTAGATGAATGGGACCTTTTAAAAATTAAATTTTTATGTGCTTCCAAAGGCTTCTCCAAAAGAGTCAAAAGAGAACCTACAAATTGGGAAAAAATTTTGGCAACAACATATCTGACAGGGAATTATCTCTAAAATTTATAGAAAACCCCAACACCTCAACAACAAAAAGACGAATAATCCAGTTTAAAAAAAAAAAAATGGGCAGAAGATATGAACAGACACTTCACCAAAGAAGATATTCAGGCAGCCAATAAGCGCAAGAAAAAATGTTTATGATCATTAGCCATTAGAGAGATGTGAATCAAAACAACGAGATGTCATCTTACCACAGCACTAGTAGCAAAGTTCAACAAGACAGAAGATAACAAATTCTAGCAAGGATGTGGAGAGATTTGGACTCTCATGCATTGCTGGTGGGACTGTAAAATGAGATAACCACTCACTGTGGAAAGCAGTAGGGCAATTCCATAAAAAGTTGGAATTAGAAATACCATTTGACCCAGCAATCCCATTACTAGGTATATATCCTAAAGAAGTGAGAGCCATGACAAGAACAGATATATGCATACCCATGTTCATTGCAGCACTATTTACAATAGCCAAAAGATGGAAACAACCTAGGTGCCCATCAATGGAAGAATGGATTACCAAATTATGGTATATCCACACAATGGAATACTATGCCACATTAAAGAACAATGAGCGATACGTGAAACACTGCATAACAGGGATGAACTTGGAGGACCTTATACTGAGTGAAATAAGTCAATCTCAGGACAAATATTGTTTTAGTCTGTTATTGCAAAAAGTCAAGGAAAGGTTTATATATGGAAGGAATTTTTTTTTTTTTTGGTTACCCAGGGATGTTATCTAATCTACTATTAGATAGGTAGAGACAAGTTTTCATTTGGGTGAATGGAAGGGCAATGTCCCAAACCTGAGTGATCAACACAGTAGCACTGACTAAGAGGAAGACATAGAGAGGTTAATGGGAAGTACAGACAACAAAGGTACATCCTTTTGTACATACAGGACTGCATTGTCAGTGAAGGCAAACATGGATATACAGGTGGACAGATGGGTTGACAGGCTGAACTATTAAGTCCATCTATGCAGGGGGGCATATGCCCATGGCCATGTACAGGGTTGGTGGATGATGTTTCTACAAGTGTATTTGTCTGTTTTGTAAGAATTCCCAGGTATATAGCAGAGCTGACAAGGAACAAGTTTGTAGTCACTTCTTAGCCACAGCTAGCTACCCATGAGGAGCGAGTGGTTGGACCTATGGGCTCAGAACCATTGTTGTAGGGGACATCAAGCTCATTTGACATAACATATTACACAAAAATATTGTCCCACATTTTACTTTGGCGAGTAGTGATTGGAGTCTTAAAAGCTTGCAAGCAACCCTCTGAATGCAATGATGGGTCTCTCTTCACCCAGAGCAAAGAAGAATGAAGAAAACCAAAGACGCATGGAAACAGTTAGTCCAAGGGACTGGTTCCTCAGCCTATATGACTATGAGAACAGAACTAGATGGTGCCTGGCTACCTCTGTCAACAACTCAGAGGGGGATCTCTGTAGGAGATCCTGGAGAGAGTAGGAAAACAATGTGGAACAAGACTCAAAATTATTAAAAAAAAAAAAATAAAAGGACCAGGTTTGTTGGTCTGATAGAACCTGGTGGAATCCTTGAGACTGTGGCCTCTTAGCTGTCCTTCATTCTGGAATTGAACCCACTCCTGTGGCTTCCAGCCAGACAAAAGACAGGCGTATGAGCTGAACATGTACATTAGGTAGATACACTGCTTGGAGAGATCAATCATGGGAGAATAGAAGGCTGTGTATGCACAAGGAGACAGCTCAGGGGGCAGGAGTGCATGGGGGGGGAAGGACACAGGGAAGAGGTAACTATGGGGAGGAAGTGGGAAGGGAGCTGTTGCATTGTGGGAAATTGCAGTCAATGCCATGAGACAAAGTGTATGTGAACTGTTGTATAGAAAATTAATTTGCTCTGTAAACTGTCACCCAAATCACAATAAAAATTGGAAAAAAAAAAAAAAAAGACTTTTGTAATTAGATTGGGCCCAATGGGATAATCCAAGATATCCTCTTTATATCAAGGTCCCAATGTCTGTAACATTAATCACATGAACAAAGTCCCTGCTGCCATATAATGTAACATATTCACAGTTTCCAGGAACCATTGGGAGTGCCTTATTCTGCCTACTATAGCATCTTTATTTTGGTTATTGAAAAGACTTGGATTTAATAAACCTAAAGTGTTGTTCTTGTTAGCTGCCATCAAGTCAACCTCGAATCATGACTAGCTTTCACAGAACAGAGTTAAATGTCTTTTCTTCCATCATCTTCTTAATTGGCAGTATGTTTCACTCCTAAACCTGTATTGCTGGTGCTGAAATATCTCTAAAACAAGTTATAAAGTGAGGGAAATGGAAACTCATTCACTCTTCTGCTATCACTTTATATGGATATATATTATATCATGATCCCATTAATTTAAAAATGCATAATTATAAATTTTAAAAGTGAATATATGTATGTATGTATTTTTCAAAATAGTAAGAAATCAAACTAAAGTATAACAAGCAAATACTAGGCAGAGAATATGTCTGAGGACTGAGAACTGAGCTTATAGATGGACTCATGGACACTTTTCATTGTTTATTACACACACTTGTATATTTTACATATTATTTCATTAAAAAAAAAAAAAAAAACTCACTCCTGTGGAGTCAGATACAACTCATAGTGACCCTTCTTGGGTTTCTGAGGTGGTATCATTATGGAAAATTGTCCAATCTTCCTTCTATGGAGTGGCTGGTGGATTTGAACCCCCAACCTTTTGGTTAGCAGTCAAATGCCTTAGGCACTATGCCACTAGAGTCCACTATTATTTCATTAGTATAATATATTTCTTTACTAACTAAACTATTTCCAAAAAATCTGCAAAAACATTACATTACATATAAAGGAGCTGGACAATGAAAAAGGAAGAGCAAAGAAGAGTCTATGATGTTTAGTTGTGGTGTTGGTGAAGAATGCTGAAAGTACCAGGGACTGCTAAAAGAACCAAGAAATCTGAACTGGAAGAGGTGAAGCTAGAATGCTCCTTGGAAACGAGAGTGGCCAGACTTCATCTCACCTACTTTGGTCAAGTTGACAGAAGGGAACATTCTCTGGAGAAGGATGTCATGCTTGGTAAAGTGGAGGGACAATGAAAAAGGGAAAGACCCTCAACAAGATGGATTGACACAGTGGCTTCCATGATGGGCTCAGGTCCGATGGGGACCACGGGGCTGGCGCAGGATGGGGCAGTGTTTGTTCTGCTATGCATGAGGTCACTGAGAGTCAGAGACAATTTGATGGCACCTAACAACTACACAATATGTAGAAAGGAAATAAAGATAAAATGAGGCTACTACCATGAAAGCTGGAAAGGGAAGCATAAAGTCTTATTTACTGGAGCATCTTGCACCTTGACACCCTTATAAGCATGCTAATCATATAATTTATCAACTATCTGCGACACTCCTTGGAATAAAAGGAAATACTATCATTAATCATATTGGAATTACAGGTAGACACTGGAACTGTCCTGTTCACCCCCTTCTAAAGACATAATTGTCTATCTACCTGCTAGAATGACAGCTGAAAGAAAGCAGAAACTTGGTCTGAGAAGGCTCTCACCGATGCATCCTTGGGCTGAGGCAAGGTGACTGGGAAATAGAATGCAGTAACTATTTGTTGAATATCCCTTTTTAGGTTGAAGTGTTGTCTTTTTCTGATTTCTTTTGGATTTTTAGAGATTTATACTTTTTTTTTTGATAATATTTCTTATTTCTTATAAGTGGTATTTTTTCTGAAGTGATCAATTTTTTTAACTTTGTTTAATTTGTCTCTTGTTTTACACATACCCCTTATTTTTTATTAACTCTAATCAAACTTTTATTTTGTGGTTTTGGAGTTTTTGTCTAGTTTCAAAGGTCTTTCTCAATTTACAATTTTAAAAGCATTCTATATTTTTCTTCTAAATCTAATATAGGTTTTATTATGATTTATTTTTCTATTAAATTAATCTGTAATTTATATGCATAATCTGAGATCAAGATACTTTATTTTATTTTATTTGCTAACAGGATAGACAGTAGTCCCAATACTATGTATTTTTTTCCTTATTGCTTTGAAAAACAACCTCAATCGTACTAAATTCCTTGAGTCTGTTTTGGACTGTTCTGTTCATCCAAGCTGTTTCTCTTTTGCTGCTCAAATAGCATGTTGTCTTAATTATCATGACCTTGAAGTGCTTTTCAATCTCCTTTAGGGCAAATCTTTATTATTCTATTGTCCTTAATTTTTTTTTTCTTCCTCATTATTATCTGTTTTACATTGAAAATTTCTATATAAAATTTCTATATAAAATTTCATTTGAAAGAGGAATAAAAAATTCTTAATACAATCACATCTACCAATAAGGAAACTGAGAATAAAGAGGTAAAATTCTAAGCAGATATGCCCAGCAAGCAAGAATTATGCTGTCTAAGGCTGTTGTTGTTATTGTTAGGTGACGTCAAGTCAGCTCTGCGTCATAGTGACCTTATTTGCAAAATAGTGAAACACTGTCAACCTCACAATCCTTGCCACCCTGATCCCATCTTTGTGGCCACTGTGTCAATCCATCTCATTGAGGGCCTTCCCCTTTTTCATTGACCCTCCATGATATCCTTCTCTAAGGAATGATCCCTTTTGACAACATGACCAATGTTGGTGAGATAAAATTTGGCCATTCTTGCTTCCAAGAAGTCTTTCAGCTGCACTTCTTCCAGGAAAGATTTGTTAGTTCTTTTGGCAGTCCATGGTACTTTAAGCATTCTTTACCCACACCACAACTCAAAAGCAACAACTCTTCTTTGGTCTTCCTTGTTAATTATCCAGCTCTCACATGCATATGAGGCAATTGAAAATACCATGGCTTGGGTTAGACACACCTTAGTCTTCAAAGAGACACCTTTGCTCATCAGCACTTTAAAGAGGACAGACACTGGCTGTATGTGACTATCAAAGTTTAAATATAAATTAATTAAAGTAAATGAAATAGAATATTCAATGTTTCAATATCACTACCTACATTTCAAGTGTTCAATAAACATATATTTTTAGTGTCTATCATTGGATAGTACAAATCTGGAATTGTTCCATCATCACAGATATTTCTGTTGAACAGACCCAAGTTAAGAATTTGGGACTGTGATTTAGGAGCTTAGACTTCTGAAACCTAAGTTCTATGACAAATTTGGGATTCATTTGCAAAGATTTATCATCAGCATTTAAGAAAAAGTCAGGCCCATCAAGACAGAAAATAAAGAAAGAAGAAAAGCAATCAAGAGCAAACACAGGAGGTGATGCCTGCATTAAAGGAGCAAATAAAAAAGGAAGACTCTAAAGAGAAGTGTCAATCAAAGACTTGATGGGAGTATTGTGATCAAACCTAGAGGTTACGAATGGTATAGCTCTTCAAGCAGAAACAAGATGTCAACCATGTCAAGTGCCTCAGACAGTCATGCAGAATGAGAACGAATCTTTAATCATTGAATATGGCAGCTCAGTGATCAGTAGAAATCTACAAGAAGTTGCCATCTTTGTTTGAAGACCTGAGACAAGGGTTTGGATGAAAGTGGTTTAACTTGGAGGTGACCCCAGGAAGCATGGCAAAAGGGTGGGGAAATGAAGTCACAGGTGATTTAAAAAAAAGGAGCCCAATAAAAGGTACATTAATGAGCAGGTTATCACTGTAGGCAATTGGGGCTCAACTCTGCTGGAGAATCTCTTATAAAACACAATTTAGAACTCTCCCACTAAGAGATCACAGCCCATTTGTCATAATCCCCATGTTTCTGGATAAGATTGTCCCACAAATGTCAATTTCTCACCAATTGTGGCCTACATCTTGCAGCCAGGCAAACACCTATAGTCATATAAAGTCAACAGACTAAGAGAACTGGAACTTGAAGTAGCAAGGCATTCCAGTGTCCAGGAAGTATCCCACAAAGTTTCAAATAGCATCTAGAGATAATTGAAAGAATTATGGGGTCACTAGCAGCATTTGCTATAGTTGGTAGGCAACAATAGAGACTGGGTTTCCCCTGTCCTTGCCAAAGAGTAATCAGAGTGAGATAAATAATCCAATTTTATCAGTAGTGGTCCCTAGCTGTTCAGGCATGATATTTAGATCCCACAGAGGCTTCCCAAGTATCTGATGGATGCCACTTCATCCCACCAGACACTGATGACTACACCTCTTCTTGAATAATTCTAAAGTAAGCAATACCACTTCCATCTAATTATGCAGAAATTTTGTTTTTATTTAAATCACGCTTTTTCCATATAGAATTTATTCCAATGGAGTTTGGACTGGAAGATAAATTGGAGGGTTAGACACTAGGCACTATGTACATGTCCACTCCTTGTCAAACTCACTTAGTCAGTATCACCTGCCAGATCTATCTCTCCTTAGAATGAGACGTTATGTCAGCCTCCTTTTCAGCTAGACTTTTAGCAAGTCTATCCTATCAATATATTGAACATCTCTGAGTTCCAGCAATAAAGTATTGCTTTTTCATCAGTGTCCTCAGCCTTCTAAGAAAGGTACTGATAGGCAAGCTCTCCTGTAGGCACATTTATTTCCCATTTACACTCCAGTTAGGGTTATTAGAATGAATAATTGGAGAATATTGTAAATTAGTAAGAGATTTAGGATGGTAAATTAAGGATTTATCAGAATTAAAAAGTATTTTTATTAGATTATGATATCAGAATATTTTCAGAGAGGGCTAATAGAAAGATGATGTTAAAAATGCAACTTCTGCCAGTTGCTGGCTAAAGTCTACCAACCATCAGCAAATTTTTTCATGTGTAAATCACTACATCTTGTATTATCAATCTAAATATTTAATTATCAGTTTTCCTCATTATAGCTTCTCATCCTTCTAAAATGCTAAAAAACTCACTGCCATCAAGTTGGATCTGACTCACCCCTCTACCCTTTTGAAACTTATATGATCTGGTAATTGCTTTTGCCAACAGAATACAATAGAATAAATAATGTGCCCTCTGTGAGCCTAGACCTCAAAGGAACTTGCACGCTTCCATTCACTCTCTTGGACCTCTACCACTACTATGTAAATAAGTGCAGGCTAACCTGCTCAATTATCATCCCAGCTAACAGTCATTAGTGCAAGTGAGTGCATCCTAGACCATTCCCCATCCTCGGGCCCATCAGCTGATAACAGATCATGAATGAACTCAACTAGGACAACGGTGTTCTCTCAAATGATCTGTAAGATCGAGAGCATTAAAGGGGGGGGGAGCTTAAAATTTTAAGCTACTGAGTTTTGGGGTGGTTTGTTAGGCAACAAAAGCTAACATATACAGCATCTCTGGTAGCATAAGTGCCTAAGGCACTTGACTGCTAACCAGAAGGCTGGTGGTTCAAACCCACCAGCCACTCCTCGGAAGGAAGAAGGGATAATCTACTTCCATAGTGATACTGCCTCGGAAACCCAAGGAGGGGTCGCTATGAGTCAGGTCCTACTCAACGGCACATAACAACAGCAACTAACATACAACATCTTTGGTGCTCAAAGTTGTGACCTGCAGATAAGTGAACTAAATGATATAACTTATAAGATTTTTGTGTTTTACTTTATTTACTCCATTATTTGGTGTTATATAGCTGAAAAGAGAAACTTCAAAATATTGATTTCCTGGTCACTAAACAGCGGTGGGCATTAGCTGCACCATGTGTTCATGGAAACACCCATGTACTTGGAGACGTTTAAGCAGCACTTCGTGGAGAAGAGGGGTGGTGAGACTGTTCAGTTTTACAGGATTAAGACAACCTGGTTTCCTGCCATAGCAGAGTTAGTCTTTAATCTGGCTTGGATTTCCTTTCAACACTCTTCTCACTGCAAATCCTCCTAGATTTTACTTGAGAAATGCATTTTGATTGTTTTATTGATTTTATACCCAAATCTCTCTTTCCAGATATGGACAAGACTATTTTAAGCCATAACAATTGCTAGGGATTTATGTGGTCAGATGGATTATACCTATAGAGAAAACGTTTCACCTTCTTTAAAACAAAAACAAATCTGTACTGTTTACTTAATGGAATAAGATGGCCTCTACCCAAAAGATCTCTCAGAGGTGAAATAGTGCATATAATATGTGACTTCTATTGATCCCACTACAGGCAATCTCCCCTTCTATGCAGGAGACTCAACTTTGATTCTCAGCCATTGCACCTCATGCACAATCACCACCCAGTGGAAGTAGAGGTTTGCATGCTTGCTGTGGTGTTGCATAGGTTTTAGCAGACCTTCCAGACCAAGGCAGACTAGGAAGAAAGGCCTGATGATCTTCTGAAAATCAGCCAGTGAAAACACTATCAATTACAATTATCTGAACCACAACCAATCATGAGGATGGTGCAAGACTGAGGACCTTTGCTTTTCATATAGGTCACCATGAGTAAAAAGCCTCCTTCATGACAGCTAACAACAACATTGACCCAGCTAAACACATTTGTATGTGCTAAATCTCCCTCCTTTATTTCTGAGATGAGTTATTTAAAGGCACCAAAATATTAAGTTCAAGAGTCACTCATTAGCTGCATGAGTAGGGGCAAGTTATTTAGCTTCTCTGAATATTATAAATCAAACCCAAACCAAACCCACTGCTATTGAGTAGATTTCGACTCATAGCGACTGATAGTGTTTCTAAAGCTGAAAATCTGTACAGAAGTAGATTGTCTCATATTCCTCCCTCATTGCAGCTGGTAGGTTTGAACCTCTGATCTTCTGGTTAGCAGCCAAATGCCTTAGCCATTGTACCTCAGAGCTCCTTCTAAATATTATAAAGAGATAAGAAAAATAGGAATCATGGCAAGTATCATAGGATTTGAACCGCCAGCCTCTAATTAGCAGGTACTATGCCATCAGAGCTCCTATAGGGTTATCATATGGTTATATGAGACTCACATGGAGATACTAGTTAATATTCATTTTCCTTATGCTATGTTTTGATTCATTCTTACATATTATTCAAGATTTGACTTATATGAGACTTTGTCAGGTCTTTATTCACAATGCCAAACCCTTTCCCCCTTTTTTTTTTCTTTCCTTTTATTTATTCAAACAAATTGTGCTGGCTCTGAGCTAGGTCCAGGAATACAGCTGTTAACTAGATCTGTCCCTGTTACATAGATTGAAGTACAATGAATAATACAAATACATGATTAATTAAACTCATCATGATATGTTTCAGGAGCTATGAGAGCATAAAATAAGAATGAGTTAGGGAAGGCTTTCTGTTACAGAATGAATTGTTTCTCCTAAAAGTTATGTGGTAATAATATAATATCTCACCCCTAGTATCTGTGATTGTGACTTTGTTTTGGAAATAAGATATTTGAAATTGTTATCAGTTAATATGAGGTAAAATTAAAATAGGATGGTACAATATAATCCAAAACAAGTGATGTCCTTAGAAAAAGAGAAAACACATAAGCATATAGAGGGAAGACAGCCAAGATAACACAGAGGCAGAGATGGGAGTGATGTCACTACAAGCTAAGGAATGCCTGAGATTACCAGAAGCTGGCAGAAACCAGGAAGTATCCTCCCCTCAAGTGTTCAGAGAGAGTGTGACCCTGCCAACAAACTGAATTTGGACTTCCAGCCTCCAGAATTATGAGACAATAAATTTCTCTTGTTTTAATGCATCCCAGTTTATGGCATTTTGTTAAGGAAGCCCTTGGAGCTAATATATTTCCTAAAGAAGGGTCACTAGGGTCATTCTGATAAGAAGGCAGAATAGGCAGACAAACTACACAGACCCTCTGCAACAAAGCAATGAGAAATCTATTGAAACTGATACAGACAATGATCCTGGAACCCTGAGTTTGGAAGGGAAGGATAGAGAAATATTAAATACCAACTAGTAGAAGAACTTGAATAAACAGTGAATAAAGAGACAAATGAAGCTGTGGACTGCCAGCTGTCTTGAGGGTGCAGCCATTTTGAATATTTCTCAATCACAACCTAAGAATGGCTCTTGTTATCATGGCTACATGGGCAAGAACTTCATTTGTGACTGATAATCAAAAAGGAGCACAGTGAGGAAGGGGACAGCTGGACCTGTAGACTGCCGGTGGCTGTTCTCAGGGCACAGCCATTTTGGATGTTTACAAGGGCTGGTACAGTGATTTTGAGTGTGTGTGGGTAGTCTTCTTGCTTGGACTGTGACTTGGGAGTGGGTTCCACATGCTAAGGACAGCACAGGCAATCACAATGGAGACTGACTTCTGGAGAGGTGTGGTATTCCCCTTGTTACTCTCATGTCCTGCACGTGGTGAACAGGGGTGTGGCCATCCCCCCACCTCCACCCACTTTCTTGAACTGTGGGAGTTTCATCCCTTTCTGTGCATTGTCAGAGCCTAGGTGCCATGCCCTCACTCTCCACAGTTTTGTCTTTGTTGCTTTAAAATTATTCCTTTTATCTTTTTTCTTTCTTCCTTTTTTTCTTATTTCTCTCTTTCCCATCCCTGGTTCTTGTTTTCCTTTTCCCCTTCTTTTCTCTTCCCTTTTGCTGGCTCCCTTATTTTTTCTTTTTTTTTGCTTTTTCCTGTGCCTTGTTTTTCTTTTTGCAGTTTTCCCTATTCTTTCACTGTTGCTCTTTTCTGTCAGATATTGTGGCTTTCTTTTTTTCTTTCACTTTTCACATTATCTTTCTTTTATCCTTTCAAAAATATATTTTGAATTTTTTTCTTCTTTTTTATTGTTCCTATCTGTTTATGCCATTTTAGTTTTTTGTTCTCTTGTTTTTGTCTTTTGGTGTTATTTAAACTTTTTTTTTTTTTGTCTAGCTGAGTGGAAGATAGCAACTGTTCCCACACAACACAACCATACCTGCACCTCATGCAGCTCCACCCACTGAGTGGGGGCCAACAATTACTTTTGTACAAAATGAACAACCGTAGACAGCAGCCAATACCAGCTCAACTGATCCTCAACTGCTCTTTATTAACAGCTGACAGAGATCTGTGTGTACACACTCTCATTCTCTATCACATCCACCAGAAGACAGTTGGTGAGTGCCTAAGTGTTAGCAAATAGCAAATTGAGGAGCACAGTACCCTGCTCACACAAATATAACAAAACAAAATAAGGAAAAAAAAAAAATTGGATGAAACACACCTTCGTAGAACCACAAACTAAACATAAATGCACCAACACCTAATATCTTAGAGACAATAGCCCATTACAGTCCACACACACACACACAAAAAACAAGATAAAGTAGTAGAAACAAGGGACCAGGATACAAACACAAAAAATATCACAGAGGAAGAAAGCAGTATTGGAACTGCCTGATAAGGAATTCAAAAGAATTATATTTAGTTAACTTCAACAGATTGAGAGATAAATCAAAGAAGGCACTGACAAGATCAAGGAAAACACTGATGAGATTAAGAAAAACACAGAAAAATGTCTAGAACAATTTAGGAAAACAATGCAAGGACAAATTGACAAAATAAACAAAAAGTTAGAAACAATACAAAAACAATAAACAGAAATCCAAAAGATTAATACAAAGATTTCAGAAATAGATAACACAATGACTGGGCAAAGAAGTAGAATTGAATCAATGGAAGACAGAATTTATTAAATTAAAGACAAATATCTCAACACTAGTTTGTTAAGGGGAGCCCTGGTGGCACAGTGCCACAGGCATTTGACTGCTAACCAGAAGGCTGGTGGTTCAAACCCACCAGCCTCTCTTCAGAAAGAAGATTGGGCAATCTACTTCTGTAGTGATACTGCCTCAGAAACCCAAGGAGGGGTCGCTATGAGTCAGATCTGACTCAACAGCAGTGAGTTGGAGTTTGTTAAGGGATCAATCAGACAAAAGATCCAAACAAAATGAAGAAGGCCTAATACTCATGTGAGATACCATCAGAGAAATAACCTACATGTAATTGGAATTCGAGAACAGGAAAAGATAGATAAAACCAGAGAAAATTGCCAAATATTTGTTGGAAGAGAATTTCCCTAATATGATGAAAGACAAAAATATAGACATTCAAGAAGTTCAACAAACCCCAAACAGGACAGACCCCAAAAGAAAATCACCAAGACATATCATCAAACTCACCAAAACCAAAGGCAAAGAAAGAATCCTGAAAGCAACTTGAGAATAATGAAAAGTTACCTATAAAGGACAACCAATAGGACTAAGCTCTATTATCTTGGCAGAAATCACACAGGCAAGAAGGAAATGGGATGAAGTATATAAAACCTTGAAAGATAAAAAATTCCAATGAAGAATTATGCACTCAGCAAAGAGGGTAAAATTAGGAGATTTACAGATATGCAGAAAATAAGGGAATTTGTTAAAACCAGACCTACTTTACAAAAGATGCTAAAAGGATCTCTTCAGATAGAGAACCAACATCAGCAAATAATAGCAGAAAATTAACACACATGATGACATAACCCAGAAATCAACCCAGGTATACTAAACAACAACAAAAAAAACTCACTGCCATCAAGTCGAAGCTGACTCATAGTGACCCCTCCTCAGGTTTCTGAGGCAGTATCACTATGGAACTAGATTGCCCAATCTTCCTTCCAAGGAGTGGTTGGGGGGTTTGAACCTCAAGTCTTCTTATTAGCAGTCAAATGCCTTAGGCACTATGCTACCTAAACCCAGAGCTCCTAAACCCAAGTACAGAAACATCCAAAGTAAAATAAGTTTACAAGACTGCAAACAAAGAACAAGAGACATAAATTGGTAAATGAGGACAACCAGAAACCAAAGAGAAGGAATAACTAGTGAGGTTATAGAAGTTCTAAATGGTGATGAAGTCAAGACAATTGTGAGATAGAACAGATTATTATAAACTTGTGGGAAAAAAAAAAAATATGTGAATTACACAATAACCTTAAAGAAAAATAATAAACCTTTGCATCAGAATTTTATAAGAGGATAAGCACAAATACTTAACAAATACTAAAACAATAACAATGAAGGATATGATAACATCACTCATAAACAAAATGATCTCAGTACAGAAGATTATATGGAACAAAAAATTCAGCAGCACCACATAAAAACACAAAACAAAAAGACATAAATAAATTCATACATGTCAATAATTACACTGAATGTAAATGGATTAAATGCACCACTCAAGAGACAGAGAGTTGCAAATTGGATGAGGAAACAGAGCTATCAATACACTATGTATAAGAGACTCACCTTAGACAAAAAAAAAAAAAAAGGTTGGAAAAAGATATACCAAGCAAATAACAAGCAAAACAGAGCAAGAGTGGCAATATTAATTTCTGATAAAATAGATACTAAGACAAAAATGACAGAAGAGACAAGGAAGGACATCATATAATGATTAAAAGATCAGTTGAACAAGAGGACATAACCACAACAAATATCTATCCACCCACTGAAAAAAACCCAAAACACATAAATCAGACTTTAACAGAATAAATGACTCCACAGTAATGGTAGGAGCCTTTAATACACCACTTTCAATAAAAGATAGAACAACTGGAAAGAAACTCAGCAGAGATACAGAAGAACTAAACAATGTGATCAACCAAAATGTCCTTACAGATCTACAGAGCAATGCACCCAACAACAGCATAATATACATTATTTTCCAGCACACATGGAACATTCTCCAGGATTGACCATATGTTAGGCCACAAAGCAAGCCTCTATAAATTTAAAAACATCGAGATGCTTGAAGCATATTCTCATATCACAATGGTATAACATTAGAAATCAACAGTAGGAAGACAAATGGAAATAGGGCAAATTCATGGAAACTAAACAACTCTCCTCAAAAACTACTGGCTAATAGAAATAACGGGGGAAAAAAAAAGAAATTAAAAAATTCTTTGAATCAAATTAGAATGAAAATACAACATATCAAAATCTTTGGGACACAGTATAAACAGTGATCAGGGGACAATTTATAACAATAGATGAATGCATTAAAAAAGAAAGAAAGAAAGATCCAAAATCAACACCTTAACCCAACATCTCCAACAATTAGAAAAGAAGCTGCAAAAGAAGCCTACAGACACTAGAAGAAAAGACATAATAAAGATTTAAGCAAAAATCAATGAAACAGAAATACAATAGGAAAAATCAACAGGACTAGAAATTGGTTCTTTAAAAAGATTAATAAAGTCGACAAACCACTGGCAAACTTAACAAAGGAAAAGAAGGAGAAGATGCAAAAATATGAATAAGAAATGAAAGAGGTGACATCACAACACAATGAACAGAAATGTAAAGAATAATATCAGGATACTATGATGAACTATACTCCAATAAATATGAAAACCTAGGAGAAAGGGACAGATTTCTAGAAATACACTACTTAACTAACATAGACTGAGGTAGAAAACTTGAGCAGATCCATAACAAAAGAAGAAATTGAACAGGTCATAAAAAAAATAAAAAATTACCAACAAAAAAATTCCTGGCCAGTGGGTTTCACCAGAGAATTCTACCAATCAATCAGAGAAGAGATGACACAAATTCTACTCAATCTATTCCAGAACATACATAGAAAAGGATGGAATCTTCCCAAATCCATTTTATGAAGCAAGTATAACCTTGATACCAAAAAGAGGCAAAGACACTACTAGAAAGGAAACCTACAGACCAACATCTCTCATGAATATAGATGCAAACATCTTCAACAAAATCCTGGCCAATATACACTAGCAACATATCTGCAATAATAATAATAATAATAATACATCATGATGAAGTGGGATTCATACCACTTCAAGGATGGTTCAACATTAGAAAAACAATCAATGAAATTCATCACATAAGTAAAATAAAGGAAAAGAATCACATGATCATATCAATAGATGCAGAAAAGGTATATGATAAAATCCAACATTAATTCCTGATAAAAGCTCTCAGGAAAATAGGAATAGAAGGGAAATTATTCAATATAATAGAGGGCATATATGCAAAACCAACAGCCAACATTATTCTCAATGGAGAGAGACTGAAACCATTCCATTTGTGAACAGGAACCAGACAAGGATGCTCTCTATCACCACTTCTATTCAACATTGTACTGGAAGTCCTGTTGTTATTGTTATTTGCCATCAAGTCAGACCCGACTCATAGCGGCCCCTCCTTGGGTTTTCGAGGCAGTATCACTGTGGAAGTAGATTGCCCCCATCTTCCTTCCAAGGAGTGGTTGGTGGGTTTGAACCACCAGCCTTCTGGTTAGCAGTCAAATGCCTTAGGCACTTGCTACCAGAGCTCCTAGCCAGGGCAATAAGGCAAGAAAGGGAAATCAAAAGCATCCGTATTGGTAAGGAAGAAATAAAGTGATCCCTATTTGCAGATGATATGAGCCTGTATATAGAAAACCCAAGAGATTTAGTAAGAAAACTACTGGAACTTATTGAAAGATTTAGTGGCAGCACACAGGATCAAAATACAAATATCAGTTGGATTCCTCTATACCAGCAAATAAGATTCTTAAAAGGAAGTAAGGAAATCAATACCATTTACAATAGCTACCCAAAAGATATGACACTTGAGAACAAATCTTACCAGGAACACAAAAGACTTATACAAAGAGAACTAAAAAACATTGGTTCAAGAAACTATAAGAGATCTACATAAATGGAAGAACAGATCATGCTCATGGATAGGAAGATTGAACATTGTGAAAATGTCAACACTAGCCAAAGCCATCAATATATTCAATGCAATCTCAATCTAGATTCCATCAACATTCTTTAAAAATATGGAAAAAACAATCATTAATTTCATATGGAAAGGAAAGAGGCCTCAGATAAGCAAAACACTACTGAAGAAGAACAAAGTAGGAGGTTTCACACTCTCAGATCTCAAAACCTGCTACACAGCCACAGTTGTCAAAACAGCCTAGTATTGGTACAATGACAGTCACATAGACCAATGGAACAAAATTAAGAACCCAGAAATCAATCCATCAACTTATGGTCAGCAGATCTTTTACAAAGGACCAAAATCCATTCAATGGGGAAAGAATAGTCTCATTCACAAATGGTGCTGGCAAAACTGGGTATTCATTTGCATAAAAATGAAACAAGATCTATACTTCACACCATATACAAAAACTAACTGCAGGTGGATCAAAGACTTAAATGTGAAGCCTAAAACTATAAAGTTCATCACAGAAAAAAATAGAGGCAAACTTAGGGACCCTGATTTATGGCATAAATAGACTATCAAGCATAACTCAAGAAGAACAAATAGCAGAAGGCAAACTAGATGATTCAGACCCTCTAAAAATTTAACTTTTATGTGCATCAAGAGACTTCTCCAAAAGAGTAAAAAGAGAACCTACAGAATGGGTTAAAACATTCAGTAATGATATATCAGAAAAAAGAACTTCTCTCTAAAATTTATAGAAAACTCCAACACCTCAACATCAAAAGGACAAAGAACCCAATTAAAAAATGGGTGGAAGATATGAAGAGACACTTCATAGAAGATATTCAAGCAGCCAACAAACACATGAAGAAATGTTCACAATCATTAGCCATTAGAGAGATGGAAATCAAAACAAACATGAGATACCATCTCACACTAGCATTGATAGCAAAGTTCCACAAGACAGAAAATAACAAATGCTGGTGGGGATGTGGAGAGATTGGGGCTCTCATACACTGCTGGTGGGACTGTAAAATGATATAAGCACTGTGGAAATCAGTGTGGTGATTCCTTAAAAAGTTGGAAATAGAAATACCATTTGATCCAGCAATCTCATTACTAAGTATATCTCCTAAAGAAGTGAGAGGCAGGACACAGACAGATATGTACACTCCCATGTTCATTGCAGCACTATTCACAAAAGCAAAGAGATGGAGACAACTTAAGTGCCCATCAACCAAGGAATAGATAAAGAAACTGTTACATATACACACAATGGAATATTATACAACTCTATAGAATAATGTAGAATCTGCAAAACACTGCATAGCATAGATGAATGTGGAGGAAATTATGCTGAGTGAAATAAATCAACCACAGAAGGACAAATATTGTATTAGTCCACTATCATAAACAGTCAAGGAAAGGTTTTTACATGGAAGGAAAATTTCTTTGTTCGTTACCAGGGATGGGAGGAGAGGGGAGCCTAATTCCTAGATTGATTGAAATGTGTGTGTGTGTGTGTGTGTGTGTGTGTGT
>NW_006921895.1:4187243-4188413 GCF_000298275.1 Orycteropus afer afer
TATATTTATATTTTTATATATATTTATATATATAAGAGTCCAAATCATGACTCCATAGCTTAAAGGGAGGAAAAGGCCCAGGAACCAGGTCAGATGAGACGTCAGTCACAGGGTTCCAGGTGAAGAGAGGGAGCACAGGCACACCCAAAGCAGCAGGGAGAAAGGAGAGGAAAAGGTCCAGGAACCATGACAGACAAGGAGTCAGCCGCAGGGGTCCAGGAAAGAGTGGTAGGAGAGGTTTCCAACAGGGAGACAAACTTGTCTCTTGGTTTGTCCTATCATGGTGATATGTTGATGTGAGTCTTGAGGCTGAGTCACTGGTGTTTCAAAACCAGCAGGGTGCACATGGTTCACGGTTATCAGCCCAGCTTACAGACTGAGACAGACTAGGAAGAAGGAAGAGCCCATCCAGTTCTCAAAAAATTGGCCAGGGAAAATCTTGTGAATAGCAATGAAACACTGTCTGATACATTACTGCACAACTTTATAAATACTCTGGATAGGATAATAGGCTGTCAAAATAGGACTGGGAAAGAGCTGCATCATCAGAGTAAACCCAGCCTTACTCATAGGGATAAGGTAACATTTTCAAGACCTCCATTTGCTGATGTACCATCACTCAAATGGAGGAGGAACAGCTGCAGGCATCCATTAATCATCGGAACATGGAATGTACCAAGTATGAATCTAGGAAAATTGGAAGTTGTCAAAAATGAAATGGAACACATAAAGATTGATATCCTAGGCATTGGTGAGCTGAAATGGATGGGTTTTGGCCATTTTGAGTCAGACAACCATATGATCTACTATGCCAGAAATGACAGTTTGAAGACGAATGGCATGGCATTCATCTTAAAAAAGGACGTTTCAAGATCTGTCCTGAAGTACAATGCTATCAGTGATGGGATAATATCTATATGCCTACAAGGAAGACCCATTAGAACGAATATTATTCAAATTTATGCTCCAACCACAAAATCCAAGATGAGGAAATTGAAGATTTTTATCAACTTCTGCAGTCTGAAATTGACCAAACATGCAATCAGGATGTGTTAATTATCACTAGAAAGCAAAAGTTGGAAACAAAGAAGAATCACTGGTAGTTAGAAAATTTGGCCTTGGTGACAGAAATAATGCTGGAACTTGCATGGTAGAATTTTGCAAGACCAA
>NW_006921895.1:4189975-4213094 GCF_000298275.1 Orycteropus afer afer
GTTGTCAAAGAATTCACGTTGCTTGGTTCTACAATCAATGACAATGAAAGCAGCAGTCAGGACATCAGATGATGTGTAGCATTGGGAAGGTCAACTGTGAAGGAACTCTTTCAAGTGCTGGGGAGCAAGGATGTCTCCTTGAGAACTAAGGTGCGCCTGACACAAGCCATGATATTTTCAATCACCTTGTATGCATGTGACAGCTGTGCAATGAATAGGGAAGACCCAAGAAGAGTTGATGCTTTTGAGTTGCGGGCACTAGCAAAGAATGCTGAAAGTATCATGGACTGCTAAAAGAACTAACAGATCTGTCCTGGAAGAAGTGCAGCCAAAATGCTCCTTAGAAGCAAGAATGGCCAGACTTCATTTCAGCTACTTTGGTCATGTTGTCAGAAGGGACCATTTCCTGGAGAAGAATATCATGCTTGGTAAGGTGGAGGGTCGATGAAAGAGGGGAAGGCTTTCAACAGGATGGATTGACATGGTGGCTGTGAAGATGGGCTCAAGTATAGCAGGGATCATGGAGCTGACATGGGATCAGGCAGTGTTTCATTCTGCTGTGCATGGGGTCACTATGAGTCAGAAATTACTCAATGGCACCTAACAACAAAAACAACAACAGCTTAAAGAATTTTCATCAAATGAGCAACTCCATCCATGTAACCAACTCTCAATTCAAGAAGTAGAACAGTTCCCCAGAAGTCTCATTGTGTCACCTTCCAATCTCTACCTCCCTGAATATAACCTTTATCCTGACATCTAACAAGAGTTTCTAGGCTGTTTTGGGAAGTTTATATACAGTGTGTACTCATTTGTGTCATTTTTTTTTTTTAATTCAATATCTTGTTTCTGAGATTTATCCATGCTATAATGTGGAGCTATAGTGCGTTCACTCTTTTTATTGTATATAGTATTCCATGGTAAGAACATACACAACAATTTATATGTTCCCTTTTTATGATCACTTGGGTATACTGCTCTGAATGTACTTGTACACATCAGCTTGTGAACATATGCATGTATTACTCTTGCATATATACTTAGGAAAAGAGTTTCTGGACAAAAATCATTCTAAATTAATTGTACTAATTTACACTTTCAGCAGCAATGTGCTTACTCATTTTTAATATAAAAGACATTTCTGAAAGTCAAGATGTTTCTTGAATTAACCCACGTTATTGAGAAAGAGTTTGTGTTATTGGTGCTGAGTGGTTGAAAGGATGCCAGATAAATCTCTGGCTTTATCACAATCTCCTCCTTAGCATTCTTAGTCCCATCCTCATGTTTTCAAATTCTGCTCGAAAATTTAGCAGAGTTTCATAATAATGAGTGTTGTCCAGGATGGGATGGATTTTTAAAGAAATTCCCTCTTCTTTTGTGTGACTTACTGTGATGGTTATGTTTGTATGTCAGCTTGGCTAGGCTGGTTGAGAGCTGGGCAACTGGATATAATATTCCCCATGATGAAACTGGCAATCAACTCCATGGTGGGATCTACCACATGCAGCTGGGTGTTGCCTTTAGGTATGTGATCTGCTTCCTGTAAATAAGGAGAAGCTTTGAGAATGGTCTCTAGCCTATGGCATGCTTGGACCCTACATGTAGCCATGTCATTGCTCAGCAGCCTGCCATGCTCTGCTGACCTTGGGACTTACTATGATCTTAAGTTAATGACCTGCCGTGTGGTCTGATAACATCGGGACTATGCCTTTTTACTTCTCAACCTTGGGGCTTCCAGCTTCAGCAGCCAGCAGCTATTTGAATGAAGAAATGTCTCTAGCTCCAGTGGGCCAGAAGCAGGAGGCAGAACTGGATCCCAAGGCTCAAGGGTTTTTACCCAGCCCCTAGAGCCTGGCACTTTGAACTTGGACTTAAAACCTCCAAATTGTAAGAATAAACTCCTGATTATTAAGGCCATCCCATTTGTGGTATATTTCTTGTCAGAGTGGCACTAGGAAACAAGAACACTTACATAGTCAGATTCTTCTTTTATCATGTCTCTCACTCATTCCACTAAGAGGAAAAAGACTTGCTTCTCTAAAGTAGAAAGGTGAGAAAAGTAAAAATGGCTGGGAAGTCAGAGACCACTATATACATAATGTTTCCTACAGTTGTTGAGTTTTTTTACTGTTGTTGTTGTGCTACTTCTTCCATACTTCATTTAGATGTCTGAAATCCACATCTCTCACCTGGAGCTAGGATAAACCTCTGCCTCAATATAGCCTCCTTCTCTCATAGTAGATTGTGAATGAAGAAATTTCTGGCACAGAGAAATATTTGCTACCATCAGCAACTTCTTGTTGTGGGTGTCCCATGTCAGCTGAGTTAAGATTACATCCATTTATTAAGGTGGTGTTGATATTCTATTGAGAACAGGACAAATTGTGTATATTGGCTTTGTGGCCCTTGGCGTTTACAAACTTGTACCTGAAATTTATAGTTCTTTTATGCAGCCTTGCACACAGAAAAGGAGGTTTCTGACTGGCACAAGCAGTTTGCCCTTGACTACTAACCTAATGTCAGGTGGTTGTAAGCCACTTAGCAATGCCACCGAAGAAAGGTCTGGTGATCTGCTTCCACACAGATTACAAACAAGGAAACTCAAAGTATGGAGCACAATCCTATTCCTTTACGCATGGGATCACCATGAGTCAGAGTTGACTCAGTGGCAATGAGTTTCCAATGGGTTAGTACACAGTAGGAACTCAACAAATCATCATCACATTGAGGCTTTGCCCTTCCCCCCAGGAACTGAAAGTATAACAAGGGAATGAGGTAGATACCCTACCTCCTTCCACTAGACTGTTTGCCCTCCAAGTGTAATGCCCCCACAATATTCCCACACCTAACAGAGTGAATGGCATAAATGTTATTGTGTTGTTACATGCCGTCGAGTCGGACCCAACTCAGCGACCCCTCCTTGGGTTTCTAAGGCAGTATCACCACGGAAATAGATTGCCCAACCTTCCTTCCCAGGAGTGGCAAGTAACATGATTCAGAAAACTGATAGCTAAATAGAAACTCAGTTGCTGAGTGTTCCCTATTCCAAAATGTTATTTGGAATTCAACCTTAAAGTATAACATGGACAAGGAGTGCATCTCCATGTGTATGGTTTAAAATAGAAAACCAATGGAGGAAACCTTATACCTATTATAAAGATTGATTTTTAATGTTACGTCAGACATGGGTGTTTTTTGAGTAACGTGTGTGCCAGTTAGACAAGCATGTATTGGATTCTGAAGGAATAGATTATTTTTTTTCCCAGTTAACTTATTCCCACTATCCAACAGAACCAGCTTATTTGTACTCCAAAATGATCATATACCAAATCACAGGGGTCCCTTGACATATTTAAAAGTAATAATATAATCACACACAATTTAATCGAGTTCATCTCAAGTTTATTGCTAAGGGATGCAAGGACTGGCTGTGCTCCCCAGATGGATTGGTTTTGGGTTATGAAAAAGAAAACCAAAATGCAAAGGCTTGCTGGGATGTCATTTCTGGGAAAATAAAACTATACCTTAATTTGGATTCTCCTATTTCAACATCCTATTCAAGATTATATTTTTTCACCACATAGATGTTCTATAAATAAATAACATTAGTATTTATTTAAACGAGGCCCAGAAGCATTCTCCCTTTCCAGTTTTTAATGCTGTGTTTGCCCTTTAAGTTGACTGTGGATTATGATGCCAAAACTGTTAAATCTACAGAGCTTCAGGATAAACACAGTTGTAATAAAATTTGTCTGCAAGGGAACATAGGGGCTCCAATCCCCATGATTCCATACTAGTTTGCCATGAGTCATTGACCACCTATCACTTCTATCTCTAACCTTGTTTTGCAGCATGATTTATTCACACTTATTTATTAAGGATATTATATTATTTACAGCTTGCTCATTGACAGTCTGTCTCTGAAAGTGACAGAAAACAATATAATTTGCTATCGTTCCTAAATATCTGAGGAGAGAAAAAGAAAGTGCTATGCAAAACTTCCTGAAATTCACAAATGAGGCATGATAGAATCTCTGAAGAATTTATAAAGTCTGTACAATAGCTTTGATCATGATGTATTACAATCCCAACCCCCACCCCTCCATCCCTAGAGAAACCTTCAATGTTTTACTGTGCTTGCCAAATACACAGCTCACAATTTTAAACTGACAAATCCAGGAGTATAAATTTTAGATGCTTTTTGCAAAACAGCAAGGCTGAATATAGACTGTACTTTCAGAGCATTATAGCTTGTTCTAATTTATACTGTTTCCACACACTTCCCCCCCCTCCTTTGAAACTTTTGGGGCATATTTCAAACAAATATCAGTGTTCTGTGTTTATGCCATGTAATAAAGAATAGCTGGCCCTGTCTGCAGAAGAATATCTGTTTTCCAAATCATCTTGGTTATGAAAAGAAAATGGATTCCATTTTGAGCCCAAATACAAGAATAGCTCCAGAAATAAGCATCTAAAACCTAATCATTTGGAATTTGCTATTTATAGCTAAACTGGACTCCATCCACAGATGGATGCAGTGATGAGACAAGCAATGAAAAGGATGGTTCAGTTCCAGACACTTCCCTTTCCTCAAAATCTCCTTGGTCTCAACTCTATTGGAGCACATGATATTTAACCATTAAAAAGGTAGAACAAAGAACACGATGTCAAGAGTTAGTGCCCTATTATACTGTCAGTGTCCCTGGGAAGTATGACCCACTCTTCATGGAAATTGCTTAAAATAGTTAAAAACTAGCTTTCTCTTAAAGAAGACAAGAAGGCCCCAGACACTGAGGTATAGCCTGGGATGGCAGACTTAATGATTGGCTCCTCCGTAAGAAGAACTGAGTAATGGAAGTATAGTGTGTGTTGATAACAGAGACAATAAGTATGTGCCAATGTTGCCACCACTTCTTTTCCTGCCCATGGAAACCATTCCAATCAATCATGTCACTCCTTGCCTTCAAGTGCAGTATGTCTTCAGACTCTTTTACAACACTCCAGGCAGCCACTACTGCCAGTGGAAGTTGGTATACAGAAGAATTTATGTACCATCTGTGGTCTACTACAGAATTTGTCAAAAAGGCATAGAGGGATAACGAGAGTGGAGTTGAAGGCAAAAGGGTAGGGAAGAGAGATCTGGGACTGAGTATAAGATCAATTTTTGCTGCTTCGTTATTGGGTAATACTTATAAGAGCAAAGACTGTGATATTACTAAGAACTACAGTTTATTTTATCTCTTCTATGTGTATGGCATTCTCCTGGTGCTTTATGAATGTAAGGGTGCATGGTTATTAAATGTGTATGCTCTAGAGTCAAACCATCAGTTTGAATCTCAGGAAAAAAGGTTACCTAGAAAATTCAGCCTTTGTTCCCTCAAGTGTAAAACGGAGATAATAATTATCACAATCTCATTTGTTGGTGGCAAGGACAAATGAGATAATGTATCAACAACCCTTGACATATTGTCTGGCTTCTAATCAGTATTAGCTTACCCCTGACAAATAGCTAGAACTCTACGAATGATTGCTGTGTAGCATGGTTATTTCATAAAATAAAAATCAGTTTGTTTTCCATATTTTTCTCCTTCCCTTCTTCTTTGATGTACTTTGAGAACAGAGGTTCCTTTCTCAGCCACACCAAATGGAGATAAGCATGTGAAGATCTATGTGCATAGTGAGGCTCCATTTACTAGTTTTTTTTTTTTTTTTCCTCTCCCAGAGAGAAGATATTGCTGGGGTTATTTGAACTAGAAAGAAAATGTATGGAGGAATAAAGTACACTCATAGTGGGAAATAAAAAATGAACTTTCCATATCAGAAAACAGAGTAGAACAAATAATGAGGATGAATTTTTCTGTATCATCATAAATGCCCACGAATAGACAATGAGAAACTTGGAGTTCTTTTATGGGGAATGGTAGGACAAAGGGAGAATTTACCCCCTCCTTTTCCTTTTCTCCTTCTCGTGCCCCAAGAAGATGGTTCTAGTAGAGTTTATTACTCTAAGTGGAACCAGGGTGAACTCACAGCCATGGCTGTGGCTATTATATGCCATAACCCATAAGAGTGTCACTCAATTGAAATATAATATGAAACACATATGTAATTTAAAATATTCTAGTAACTAAATTTTAAAAAGTGGGAAAAAAAGGTGAATTAATTTTAATAATATATTTTATGTAACCCAATATATCCAAAATACTATCATTTTAACATGTAATCAATATGATACCAATTATACTAACTTTTTGAAATTTAATGTGCCTGTTACACTTACAGCCCATCTCAGTTTGGATGGAGCCACATTTCAAGTGCTCAGTGGCCACATGTGATTACTGTATTTGACAATGCAGGTCCATATCTTTCACCCAGAAACACTGAAGGTGTCATCTCCATTTGACAGATGAGAAAATTTTTGCACAGAGAAGTAACATAACTTGATAAGGAATCAAAATTTAAAACTGGTTTTGCCTCATCCAGCCTCTGCATGATTTTGTCTTTATCACATTGATTCTTTGGGCTTCTTTATGTGAAATCAGGAATAATTACACCTCTCTCAGGAGGTCAATATGAGTCCAATTGAAATAAAGGAAGCAAAATGCCACACAATTATGCTATCACTATTGCTTCACAGATATTAATTTTTGTCCAGGGTCTTCTTTGTCCTATTTTAAATAATCTATTAAGTGGCAAATGCTTATATTGTGAACAAAATGGTAACAATTGGCTTCTTCATGGTAAGAATGTCAGTGTTGTAGAACTTGGAAATAGCCCACATCACCCTGCATGGGAAGTAAATTTTCTTTACTAGAGAATTTTTTTTTTTTTTTCCAGTAGTATAGAATTCTCAAAGCTCCTTCCCAAATGGCTAGAGATTTATAGGAGGATGAAGTAGAAGACTAGAGATTTTTACTCCTTCCCTGTGATGTCTTCTCTCTACAGTGTACATTTATTGCAACTTCTTTGTTAATTCCTCTCCCATGCCTAGCCAGTTGATGATAGCTCAAAGATTTTGATTTGGAATTTCACTCTACCTTTGCAAAAGATATATGTAATGTAATACACTCTCAGGTAAAATAGAAAATTAAGAAATCTCAGTCTCATTTTACTGATGACAAACCTTGATTTAAAGAGGATAGGTGAATGTTCCAAGATCATAAAGTATGTAAACACAGGAAGAGAATTAGAAATACTTTGATTAAATAAATAAATAAATAACTCACAGAATGGAAGAAAATATTTCCAATACATGTATTCAATAAAGAATTCATGTTCAGAATATATACCAGCTCCTACTAGTCAAACAGAAAAAGGCAGACAATCCAATAAAGAAAAAAATAGGTAAAAGACTTGAATAGATCATTCCAAAAAGAGAATATAGGTATGGCTAGTAAACAGTTTGATGGGTTATGTCCATGAAAGCTCCTGTATAAGCACTTTCTTATTGCTTTACTGATAATTGCCAAAAACAGTAAACAACTCAAATATCCATCAACAGGACAGATTTAAAATAACTGATATATTCTCACAATGAGATACGAGTAAATAATGAAAATAAATGAAAGACCCTTGTATGCAATATAGATGAATATCATTAAAAATATTGTCCAAAATAACCCATAAATAAACATACTACATAATTCCATCCATGTAAAGTTCTGTAACAGATAAAATCAATCTATAGTATTAGAAGTCAGCATAGTGATTAGCCAAGTGGAAGGGGTGGGCAATGACTGGAAGTGGGCATGTGGAGGAGACTGTATGAGACTGAAAAGACTATTTATCGAGCTTCTGGTTACATACCAATTGTCACAGAATAGATTCCAACTCATGGGATCCCATGTGTGTCAGACTAGAAATGCACTCCATAGAGTGCAGTAGCTGAGTTTTTGAAAGTACATCACTGTGTCTTTCTTCTGAGGCATCTTTGAGTGAACTTAACCTGTCAATCTTTTAGTTAGTAGATGCATGTGTTAAACTTTGCACCATCCATGAACTCTGTTGACTGTACTTAATATGTGAAATATATCAAGATGTACATTTATGTGTACTTTTCTGTATAGATATTATATTTCAATAATAGTTTATAAAAATAAAAGAAGATGTATATAACGTCCTGTCCTTATGCTAGGTATCTGTGGCCAGATGTTTGTGCCAACTAGCAGGTTTGGGAAACTTGAACTCTGACCTTTCATCCCCTTCACACTCCTGATCCTTCCACTTAATGATTTCAAGTAGCACAGTGCCTCTGTTGGCCATGAAAATACTTCAGGAAAACATTTTCTTGGTGATTAGAAGTTAAATTTATTAAAATACCTCAATGGCCATTTAGGGCAGCAGTTACATTCAGGTCACCAAGCCCAAAAGTTCCAGTGAAATAGCATGAGGGTTACCCTCATTTGTAGAGTGCTTCTTCCTTTCTCTCCCTAAACTCATCATCTTCTGGAAGGCTCCCAAGCAAAGGTCTGGATCAGATATTTGAACAAATAATGCAATAAAGGTTAGCCTTTATCTCCCTATATCTTGTATCTTGTATATAGAGGAATGTCAATATGACATTGAGAAAAGGGACAATCTTCAGCTTTGGAGTTTTATAATCTTCACAACAATCTCATGAGGAACAAATGCAAACTTTTTTGTTGACAATATTTAGAAGACCTCCCATACTATTGGAAGTCTTTCCAATGCTAAGATCATCACCCAGAGGGGCAGTCTTGAAGGACTCCAACTTGATAGGATAAATTTACCAAATAAGGACCAGGAGCTGGTCCTCAGCCTGGCAAGAAAACATTCTACAGTGGCAGGATAATGTTTTAGAGAATACACTGACTTACCCTTCTCTCACATCTTTTTCCCAAAGTCATTAGCCAATTCCTGGCAATTAGGCCATTCCTTCTTCAGTGTTATGGTTACAATGAAGAAAGAAAGAGGAAAACAAGTTAATGCTCAGCTTTTACTTTCAAAACAGAGCTTGGAGGAGAAGGTGAAGCAGCAGCAGTGAGTGCCTTTCCACCTGCACATCGACCTAGAGCTGCTCAAATCTGTCCATCTGGTATCCTTCATGCTACTGGTGACCCCTCCATGGCCACCCACAAGAGTGATGCCTGCCAGCACATGTCAGAAGCTATTCCCTTACCATAGGTAGATGCACAAGCAGAAGAACTGCTGAGCCCCTTGAGTCAACAAGGGAACATGTGGTTGTGGACCCCAGGCCCTCAAGATAAAAAATTGGAAGACACTCCAGTGTTTCATTATTAACAAAAAGATGAAGGGTAAAATGTGGGAAGTTCCTTGTGGGAACTTGTTCCCCAAAGCTGACAAAGTCCATCATATGATAGTCAGAAAGATCCAGGATGAGTCCTTGCACACCTCTACACCCACATCTATGCCTATGACTCCATCACTGAGAAGATGCTTCCTGACACATTTGAGCTACACCCACTCACTATGCAGTCCTACTGTCAGCTAGATGATCAGTAACAAGGAAGTAATGACCTTCCTGGATCAGCCCTTACATATGGTAGGGACTTCATCAAGTCCCCAGCCCAGCAGAACCTTGGCCCTGTAGCTGACTGAGAAGCTGGACAGTCTGGTGGAGAATGAGTGGGTCTTTGACTACAAAGAAGACTCCTACAAGGCATTAATTTTTTGAGACCAGAGGGACAACTTTTGCAAAATCAAAGGCTGAGTGTAATGGAAGGCTGCTTCCAGAACAGTTTCACATATCCCATTGATCTCTCCATCTCTGATCTCATAGCTCAGACCATTAACCTGCAATTCCTACCCCACCAGAATCTATATTTTCTTACTAAAAGTCTATTTAGAATTTTTATAATAAAAACAAACAAAAAGCAAATTTTCCCTCATGGAGTCCATTACAGATGGACTAGAGCTATAAGCAGTAGACATTAAGTGACCTGGCTAGAGCTATTAAGACACAATGAGTTATCACACAGTTGCCTGAACATCCTGCCCTTAAAGTGTTCTACTTTTAATAGATTTAGTGAGTTATAATTGACATACAATAAACTAAATACAAAAAATCAAATATGTATATTTTAATTATCCAATTTGATATGTTTTGACATATGTAGACATCTGTGAAACTACCACCACAATCAAGATAATGAGCATATCCTTCATCTCCAAAAGTTTCCTCCTGGTGTTTTAAAATTTCTTCTTTCAGCTCTGGCCCTAGACAAACACTTGTCTGCTTTCTGTCACTATAGCTTAGTTGATATTGTCTAGAATTTTACACAAATGCAATCATATGTTAGTGCACTGGAGTGTTTGAGATTTATCTATTTTGTATCATTTACCAACAGTTTAGTCCTTTTCATTGCTGAATAATATTTCATCAACAGATATGCAACTTTTCTCTCACCTTCTACTCCTCCCTCTTCATTTACAAAAAGAAAAGAGCTTTCAAGCCCATGGCAGAAACTAAAACTTTGAAAAGATTCTCCGAGTTGTAAGAATAAAACCTTGCAGAAAATCCCTGCACAGATGGCCAGGTTATGAGCTCAACAGTTGACATAGGAGAAGATAAAAAGTAGACTCAAGTTTTCTCACCTTCCTCTTCCAGCCTTGGCCAATGTTACACAGTCATGGCAGAACAAACCCTCTCAAAATAAGAGGACTGGAGTTTTGGTTGCTCTTCACACAAGGGTAAAGTTAAAGTGGAGTGGGGCAGATGGGAGAATCCACAAATATACGGAGACCTTACAACACAGGTAAACTACTTCCAAATTCCAACTAGAAGCCCAACTGTATCAGTGATAATAGCATAGGGCAGAAATGACATCCAAATGCACCCCTGTGTTAATCCCATCATGGAAGTCTGCCACAGTATAAAAACCTACCATAAGAAAAACCAACAGAAATCCACGAATTGAATGAGAAGTCCCAAAATTGCCTTAGAAATGCTTCACTTAATTTATTAAATTTACCTTGAACTAACTGAGATAAATAGCCTTCTAACTAGAAATTAAGCCTAGATCAATTTATTATTCAAAAAATCAGTGTTATGCAAAAAATGAAGGATGTAATGAGAGTCAGACTACATCACACCACAAAATAAGGATGACTATAAGAAAAACCCAATAAAACCAAACCCACTGTCATCGAGTTGATCCCAACTCATAGGGACCCCCATTGGATTTCCCATGTGGTAAATTTTTGGAAGTAGATTGCCCAGCCTTGCTTCCATGGAGTGGCTGGTGGGTTTGAACCACTAACCTTCTAGTTAGCAGTCAGATGCCTTAGGCACTGTGCTACCAGAGCTCCAAGGATGACTACATCATTACATAATGGCAAAAATATATCCTTTAATAACTGCCAGATTATATCCTTATGTAGATGCCAAATTACCTCACTACATAACTGACAAACCACTGAGAATCATGGCCCAGCCAAGTTGGCATGCAACCTTAATCAGCCAGAATTACTCTCACCTAGCACCTCAATGTTTATCACTGCCAGAGTTACATTGTTAAAATGAAAATAGTCAGCTAGTAGATTTTTTACAAATAATCCAAGAAACTGAACTATATGAAGAAAAATCCATTAGGATTGGAGGTAGACTCATTAACAACTTGTGATATGCAGATGACACAACCTTGCTTGCTGAAAGTGAAGATGACTTGAAGCACTTACTGATGAAGAGCAAAGACTACAGTCTTCAGTCTGGATTACATCTCAATATCAAAAAAAACAAAAATCCTCACAACTGGGCAAATAAGCAACATCATGACAAATGTAGAAAAGATTGATATTGTCAGGGATTACATGTTTCTTGGATCCACAGTTAACACTCATGGAAGAAGCAGTCAAGAAATCAGATGTTGTATTGCATTGGGCAAATCTGCTACAAGGGACCTCTATAAAGTGTCAAAGACCAAGTATATCACTTTAAAGAATAAGGTGGGCCCAACTCATGCCATGGTATTTACAATAGCTTCATATGCATATGAAAACTGGATAATGAATAAGGAAGACTGAAGAAGAATTGATGCCTTTGAATTGTGGTTCTAGTGAAGAACACCGATGATACCATGGACTGCCAGAAGAATGATCAAATCTGTCCTGGATGAAGTGCAGCCAGAATGCTTCTTGGAAGCAAAAATGACCAGACTTTGTCTCACCTGCTTTGATCATATTATCACAAGGGACCAGTTCCTGGAAAACAATATCATGTCTCATGAAGTTGAGAGTAAGTGAGAAAGGGGAAGACCCTCCATGAGATGAATTGACACAGTGACTCCAACTATGGGCTCAAACATAACAAGGATTGTGAGGATGATGCAAGATCTGTCAGTGTTTTGTTCTGGTGTACATAGGGTCATATGAGTTGAAGTTGATTCGACAGTACCTAATAAAGATAGTAGATTTTTTACTATTATAAAAGTTAAATGTCATATAATAGGATAGTTGGCAAGTAAGGTTAGGGTATAAATATATCTATATTTACATATCTATTTATCTATATATATATCCTGTACACCTGGACATTTAGCTTGTGAGAGCCTTGCCAGCTAAATGATTTGGTGAATATTCCTAAATGATAATCATCTGGATGTTGAGATTTAATAATAAAGCTCATGGGACACTAATATGGAAAATCAAAAACTAAAACAATTTTTAAATTTATATTTACATTTATCTACCTTTCCCATGTATCATTCTTATATAATCTCATCCATGGTTTCCTGCTTAGGCCTCACCCTCCTGTCTATACGCAGGAGCAAGATGGGTGCTGTTAAATCTTTAATCATAAAGCCTTTCTTCTATTCAAAATCCCCACCCCCCAAAAAAGAGTCCTTATAGAGACTTCTGAGTGTTACATGACCTGCCTGTTCATTACTCTATCTCTTGGCTCACTCCACTCCAGCTGCTGCAGCCTTTTTTTTATTCCTGGAACATACAGGCATGCTCCCACCTCTGGAGTTCTGCACTTGAGGTTCCCTTTGATTGGATTGTTCCTCCACACTTTTCCCCACGGCTTGGTACCTGACTTTATATAGGCTTTTAGTTAAAAGTTTCCTTCTGAGAAAGAATATCCTTCCTTTGCCCATTCTATCTAAAATTTAGTTTATGCCAACCCCCAACAAAAACATACATAATTTACTACTTCAATCCCCCACTAGGATAAATGTCTTAGGAGGTCATGGATTTTACTTCCATATCATTTGCTTGCTTCAAGCACTATTTTATCTTCAGGAGGTAGAATAGTGGAGGACATAGACTGGATTCTGAGTGAGTATCTGAGGAATGGATATTGAGAAACTTATATTTCAGGAAGACTGCCCCCCCCCAACAACAATCCAAAGCTTTCCCTTCCTCTAGGCAAGCTTCACAAGTAGGTGAGAGATAATAGGAGAATAGTACTTGGTGACTGGAGCCTGGATGTGTCGAGTCCATGGACAAGTTCTAGGATGAATTGGCAGTGAAGCTTTAAGAGCCCCCAGTCATCTGCCTTCACTGTAGGATTTCACCTTGACCTCTGGTCAGGACAATACATGGCCTCCCCAGCCAGAAGCAGCCTGAACAGGTGCTGCCCACACTACCTTCTATCCAGTGATATCCAGAGGGGGCAAAGCATTATGCTCGTAACGCAGAAAGTGCTCAGTGGGTTTTGTTGACATGAATTCTCCTTTCCCAATGCTTCCAACACAGACCAGCTACTCTCTACTAGATAAAATTTTTTCTTAGACATATGAATGTGTTTGAATGGGTTTCAAGTAGGTCTTCTTTTTTTTTCCTTAACATTTTATTGTGCATTTAGTGAAGATTTACACAGAAAATTAGTTTTCCATTCAATAATTAATACACAATTGTTTCACAACATGAGTTGCAATCTTGACAATGTGTCAGTGCTCTCCCTATTTCCACCCTGGGTTCCCCATTTACATTTGTTCTATTTTCCTGCCCCTTCTTGCCTTATCATCTTTGTTTTTTTTTGGCAAATGTTGCCCTATTAGTCTCATATAAGTTGATTATTCTAAGGAACATATTCCTCATGGTGTTATTATTTATGTTATAGCCCAGTCTAGGTTCAGAGGTGGCCACCAGGAATGCTTGTTTCATTTTAGAAGGGTGACTTAAGGCAATGGTCTCAGGGGTTCCTCCAGTCTCTATCAGTCAAATAAGTCTTTTTTTTTTTTTAAATGAATTTTCATTTTCTTCTAAATTTTTCTCCCATTTCAACTGGGACCTTCTATTGCATCCCTGGTTAGAAAGGTTGGTAATAGCAAGATTCTATCTTGTTCTTCTTGCCCCTCATTAGAAGAGGTTGTGGTTCATGTGGGCCATTAGTACTTTGGACTAGTTGCTTCCTTAAGTCTTAGGTTTTCTCTACCCTCCTTTCTCAAGCTTTTAAGACTCCAGATGCTACTCACCAAACGAGGACATAGGGCATTGCCATTAGGTACAAAATTATGCCAAATTATCTAGATATACCCCAAGACTATGTATGATCCTCTGCCTTCAAGCCCAACAGCTCAGTTCTTCAAGGTGTTTGACTATGGCTAAGAATCAAACCATAACCACTATGTGTTCTATTACATATATGAATACACAAGCAGCACATAGAAATATGTCCATATACAAATCCACATCCTTACCTATATATGCTTTCTTTATGGATGATGTTCTTGATGTCATCCCACAATTCCTCTTGTTTTTGGTCATTGGTGTTCAATGCATCAAATCTAATTTTTAGATGGTCTCTAAATTCAGAAGGGGTATATTCAAGGTCATATTTTGGCTGTTTTGGAAATTCATCATCATTCTTCATCATTGCATAGTATCTCATTGTATGTATCACAATTCACATCAAGAACGTCATCCAGGAAGAAAGCAAAAGGTAATTTAAAAAAGAGAGGAAAGGAAGAAAAAAACAAAATGAGTGTCAGAAGAGACTCTGAAATTTGTCCTAGAAAGGAGAGTAGCTAAAGCAGATGGAAGAATCTACAGGATTAAAGAGCTGAACAGAAAATTTCAAAGAACAGCTCAAGAAGACAAAGTCAATTATAATGAAATGTGCAAAGACCTGGAGTTAGAAAACCAAAAGGGAAGAACATACTTGGCATTTCTCAAGCTAAAGAACTGAAGAAAAACTTAAACCTCAAGTTCCAATATTTAAAGGTTCTATGGGCAAAATAATGAATGATGCAGGAAATATCAGAGGAAGATGGAAGGAACACAGTCACTGTACCAAAAAGAATTGGTCAATCTTCATCCATTTCAGTAGATGGCATATGATTAAGAACCAATGGTATTGAAGGAAGAAGTCAAAGCTGCACTGAAGGAAGTGGTGAAAAACAAGGCTCCAGGAATTGGTGGAATACCCATTGAAATGTTTCAACAAAGGGATGGCCCACTGGAGACACTCACTTAGCTATGCCAGGAGATTTGGAGGACAGTTACCTGGCCAACTGACTGTAAGAGATTCATATTTGTACCCATCCCAAGGAAAGGTGATCCCACAGAATGTGAAAATTGTTGAACAATATTATTAATATCACATGCAAGTAAAATCTTACTGAAGATAATTCAAAAATGGTTGCAGTAGTATATTAATAGACAACTTCCAGAAATGCAAACTGGATTCAGAAGAGGACATGAAACAAGGGATAGCATTGCTGATCTCAGATGGATCTTGGCTGAAAGCAAAGAATACCAGAAAAAAAAAAAAAAAAAAGTTTACTTGTGTTTTATTGACTATGCAAAAGAATTTGATTGTGTAGATCATAACAAATTGTGCACAACATTGAGAAGAATGGGAATTCCATACCACTTAGTTGTACTCATGAGGAACCTGTACATAGACCAGGAGGCTGTTGTTCAAGCAGAACAAAGAGACACTGTATGGTTTGAAATCAAGAAGTGAGTGTGTCAGGGTTGTATACTTTCACCATACTTATTCAATCTGTAAACTTAGCAAATAATCAGAGAATCTGGACTACATGAAGAAGAACATGGCATCAGAATTGGAAGAAGAATAATCAACAACCTGCAATACATTAACAATGTAACTTTGCTTGCTGAAAATGAGGATGAGTTGAAGCACTTACTGATCATGATTGGAAAATATGGATTACACCTTGATATAAATAAAACAAAAAAACTCACAACTGGACCACAAGGCAGCATCATGACAAATGGAGATAAGATTGAAGTTGTCAATGACTTCATTTACTTGGTTCTACAATCAACACCAATGGAAGCAGCAGTCAAAATATCAGACGACATATAGCACTGGGCAAATCAGCTGCAGAAGACCTCTTTCAAGTGTTAAAGATCAAAGATATCTCCTTGAGGACTAAGGTGCACCTGACACAAGTCGTGGCATTTTCAATAGCCTCATATACATGTGAGAGCTGGACAATGAGTAAGGAACACCAAAGAAGAGTCAATGCATTTGAGTTGTGGTGCTGGTGAAGAATGCTTCTCAGTGTCCTACTTTGTCTTAGTCATGTTGTGCTGACTTCCCCTATATCATGTATTGTCTTTCCCTTCATCAGAATTAATAAGTGTCTACTATCTAGTTAGTGATTCTCCCTTCCCTCCCTTCCTGTCCCTGGTAACCATAAAAAAAAAAGTTTATTTTCATGTGGAAACCTATTCTTGACCTTTCATAATATTTATCTCATATAATATACACCTTTTTTGATTGACTTATTTACTCAGCATAATGTCCTCTAAATTCATTCATGTTGTGAGATGTTTTAGAAATTCATCATTACTCTTTATCATTGCATAGTATTCCATTGTATGTACCACAATTCATTTATCTGTTCATCTTTTGATAGATTGTTTCAATTTTCTGTTTTTGTAATTAATGCTGTGACAAGCATGGATGTGCATATGTCTATTTATGTCACAGCTCTTATTCCTCTAGGATATTGTTCTGGTTACCTAGTGCTGCTCTGACAAGAATATACCGCAAATGTGATGGCCTCAACAAAGAGGAGTTTATTCATACTGTTTGGAGGCTTTAAGTCCAAGTTCAAAGTGCCAGGATCTAGGGACTGGGTGAAAGCCCCTCAGCCTTGGGCTTCAGCTCTGCCTCCAGCTCGCAGTCCATTGGAGCTAGAGACTTTTCTTCACTCACACAGCTGCTGGCTGCTGAGGCTGCCAAGCCCAAGGTTGACAAATAAAATGGCACAGTACCAATGTTACCAGACCATGCAGCAGGCCATTAACTCATGTCCATTGTAAGTCCCAAGGTCAGCAGAGCATGACAGGCTGCTGAATAACGACATGGCCACATGCAGATTCCAAGTGTGCCATAAACTAGAGACCATTCCCAAAGCTGCTGCTTATATATGGGAAGCAGATCACATACCCAAAGGCAGCTACTGAGCTGCTCACAGTAGATTCCAACATGGAGTTGATTACCAGTCTCTTCAGGGGAATACTACATCTAGCTACCCAGCCACTCAACCAGGCCTAGCCAAGTTGACACAAAAACATGACCACCACAGATATATACCTAGGAATGAGACTGCTGGATCATGTAGTATTTCTGTCTGGCTTTCTACAGAGGTGCGATACTGTTTTTCATAGTGCTCATGCCATTTTACAGTCCCATCAGCAGTGTATGATCATAGTTCTAATCTCCCCACAACCTCGCCAGCATTTGTTTTTTTTTCTTTATAAAGTTTTTTTTTTTTTTTTTTTTCTTTATCAGTGCCATTGTTTCTGGGGTGAGGTGATATTTCATTGTAGTTTTGATTTGCAGCTCTCTAATGGCTAAAGATCACAAACATCTATTCATATGTTTGTTAGCTGCCTGAATGTCTTTGCTGAAGTATTTGTTCATGACTTTTGCCTATTATCTAATTGGATTATTTATCTTTTTGTTGTTGAGGTGTTGGAGTTTTCTATAAATTTTAGAGGTCAGACCCTTGTCAAATCTTGTCATTGCCAATTAATTTCCTAGTCTGTAGGTTCTCTTTTTACTCTTTTGGTGAAGTTTTTTTTTTTTTTTTTTTTTATGAACATAGTATTTCATTTTTAAGAGGAATCAGTTACATGTTTTATCTTTTACTGTTCATGCATTTTCAGTTGCGTTCGATAGTCTCTTGACACCATGGATTAAGGCCCTTATCTTTGTCCTTATTTTTCCTTCCATGAAGTATATAGTTCAAGATTTTTATCTTTGATCCATTTGAGTTATTTTTTTGTGTATTGTGTGAGGTATGGGTTCTGTTTCATTTTTGCTAGGACTATTTGTTTAAGAGACTACCTTTTACCCATTTTATGGACTTTGACCTTTTGCCAAAGATCAGCTGCCCATTGCTGAATGGATTTATTTCTGGATCTCTGTTCTGTTGCATTGCTCTATTTGTTTGCTGTTGTACCAATAACAGGCTGTTTTGACTACCATGACTATGGAATGGGCTCTGAGGTGGGGAAGTGTGAGGACTCCTACTTTGTTCTTCTTTTTTAGTAATGTCTTTAGTCATCTCTTTCCTTTCCATATAAATTTGTAGATTCATTTTTCCATTTTGTTAAACAGTGATGTTGGAATTTAGATATAGATTGCATTATTTCTGTAGATTGCTTTGGGTGGTATTGCCATGTTCACAATGTTTAGTCTTCCTATCCATGAGCATGATATGTTTATCCATTTATGTATGTCTCTTTTCCTGCAGTAGTGTTTTGTATTTTTATCAGTATAAGTCTTTTACATTCCTCATTAGATTTATGCCTAAGTATTTTATTCTTTTTGGAACTATTGTAAATGGTGTTATCTTCCTGACTTTGGTTTTGTAGTTGTCTTTGTTACTGTAGAGGGATATAACTGATTTTTTAATGTTGATCTTGTACCCTACCACTTTGTAGAAGCCATCTTCAAACAGCTTTTTTTGTGGAGTTTCTGGGATTTTCTATGTAAAAGATCATGTCATATGTGAATAGGGCTAGTTTTACTTCTTCATTACCAATTTGAAAGCACTTCATTTCCTTTTCTTGCCTTATTCCTCTAGCTAGAACTTCCAGTACCAAATTAAATAAGAGTGATGATAAAGGAAATCTTTGTCTTTTTCCCATTCTCAAAAGAAATGTTTTCTTTCAGTCTCTGCCCTTTGAGAATAATGTTGGCTGTTGGTTTGGTATATATGGCCTTACTAATGTTAAGGATTCCCCTTCTATTCCTATTTTGTTAAGGATTTTATCAGCAAAATGTATTGAATTTTGTTAAATGTCAGGCAGGTCCTGCTGCTCTGGCTACCATTATAATACCTGCATAGCTCCATTTCAATCCATCAGAATGAGAGTTTGCTTGGCAACTGATCACTTAACAGCTGCACCATCAATGTTTCTTTAATCCTGAAATGACCTAATCAGTTTCAGTTTTCTGAAGAAAAATCACTGCAGTTCCCTCAGAGTATGTCCTCTAACTACCAAGAGATACACTTGAACATAGCAATACATAAAACATGCACAAGGGTTAATTAAAATACTAATACTAGTGACACTATTATTAATAGTACCAAAAAAGATAACCCAAACTCACTGCTGTGGAGTGGGATTGGACTCATAGAGACCCCTCCCTGGGTTTCCGAAGGGGTTGTTGTTGTTGTTGTTGTTATGTGCTGTCGAGTCTGAAGGGGTATCAGTACAGAATTATATTGCCCAACCTTCCTTCCTAGGAGTGGTAGGTTTGAACCACCAGCCTTCTGGTTAGTAGCCAAATGCCTTAAGCACTATACCACCAGAGCTCCTCTATTAGTACTAGTAACTATATTTACAGGTTTGGTCAATCTACTTTCATAGTTATACTGCCTTGGAAACCCAAAGAGGGGTTACTATGAGTCAGGTCGGGATGGCACATACCAACAACAATCATTTTCCAGGAAGTGTTCTAGCCCTCTACATGTATTAATTTTTTTATTACAATAATCTTGTGTGTGGGGTGGGTAACAATGCCATTTGATCAATTCCTGTTCATGGCAACCCCATGCATATGGAGCAGAACTGTTATATAAGGTTTTTTTGGCTATAATCTTATGGAAGCAGATCTCCAGGCCTTGTCCTCTGTGGTACTGCTGAGTGAATTTGAAATGTCAATCTTTAGGTTAGCAGTTGATATTATTATCTATCCCCATGTTACAGGCAAGGAAATTGAGACCTAGAGAAATTAAGTAACTCACTAAAATTTTATAATAGTGAGGAACAGACCTTTTGTACCATTGTATATATAAATGATAAAATATAGGCAAAAAAAAATACTCAGGGTAATACTAAAAATATTTAACAAGCATCCCAGTAATATAAATTACTATATAAATCAAAACATAAAAGGAAAAAAAAAAAGTCATTTTATTATATAAAACCAAAAACCATATTCACTGCCATCAAGTCTGTCCTGACTCATAATAACCCTTCCTTGTGTTTCCAAGGCAGTATCACTACAGATGTAGATTGCCCAATCTTCCTTCCAAGGAATGGCTGGTGAGTTTGAACTGCTAACCGTCTGGTTAGCAGTCAAATGCTTTAGACACTATGCCACCAGCTGAATTACATATGTAAACAAAATCATAAAACTGTCAAGTGATGTTATAACACAAATCATCATCAAATCAACCTCATATTTCCCCAAAATTATTTGCCTATTTTAGACATTGTTGTGTGATATGGCCCTCCACAGATAAATCTGTGTGGCCATGATTTGACAGAAAGAGTAGCAATAAAGTCTCACAACGCTTTCCTTATCAAATTGAGAGTCACTATGTCCTTGGTGCTAAAGTTTTGTTGCAGCAACAAGATAGCTGAGTGTGCACCTAGAGGCCCACATTACCCACATGCCCTAGACCCAGAGAATTGGGACCTCAGCTCCCACCAAACACACCATCAACCAATGTTTTCCACCGTGGCCTTATCTTTGGCTGCAGATCACATGGGGCTGTCCTGTAGAAGGGTTGGAGTGGTGCCTACAATGGCTGTTGTCTCTAGCAGACAGTGGATAGGGCAGCAGGGCAGCTCCACAGAGAGAAAGGGTCTAAAAATTTGCACAAAACTTGATAACAGTAGCTACTTCTGGAGATTAGAGGAGGTTGACAAAATGGTTTGCAGGTCCTTTTTTAAAAGGAAATATTTTAATGTATTACGGCATTAATGAAATTATCTAGTTAACTAGGACAAGATGTTGTTGTTGTTGTTATGTGCCGTCAAGTTGGATCTGACTCATAACGACCCCTCCTTGGGTTTCCGAGGCAGTATCACTACGAAAGTAGATTGCCCATCTTCCTTCTGAGGAGTGGCTGGTGGGTTTTTTAAAACATCAATATCCTGTCTTTAAAACTGCTTCTTTCCATAGACCCACATTTTCCTTCTTGCATCTAAAATATTTTGCTGTTATTATCCAGATAACAATTTAACATCAATTTACAGAATTAGGGTCATTTTTGCACTTAGTTACTGATTCATTTTAAAAACTTTTTTTTTTTTTAAATTTGCACCACTATGTGAGGAACCTAAGCTCAATTCCTGGCCAATGCACCTCATGTGCAACAACTGGTGGCTTGATTGTTCCTGGGATGCTGAACAGTTTTCGACAGAGCTTCCAGTGAGGTAGACTAGGAAGAAAGGCTTAGTCTTCTACTTTGGAAATTCAGCCAATGAATAATCTATGGGTAATAATAATCTGATATGCAACTAACCATGGGGATGGCACAAGACGAAGCAGAATTTTGTTCCCTTGTGCATGGGGCACTATGCATTGGGGGACAACTTGATGGCAATAAACAACAACTATGTGCCAGGGACTATGTTTGGTCACGTGGTGAATAAGGACTGAACAAGCAGATGACATGCCTGCTTACCACATAATGAATGGAAATGGGTAATTTTAGCACTGGGATTTAATTGAAACTCACACTTAAGAGCAAAAGTAAGAATGAAGAAGGGTAAGGTTTCAGTAAGGAAACAGTGACCTGGACTCACAGGATCCTGCTGATAGGTCAAGGATTCTGGCCTTCTTCAAGAATAATGTGAAGTCACTGTAGTATTTCCAAAGTTAGGCAATCTCATCAGATTTATGTTTTGAAAAAATATCACAGGAATAAGGTTAAAAAGAGCAATTTATACCAACCAGTCATATACAGTTGACCAATTTTCATAGCATTAAAATGTAACAGAATACAATCAACACCAACATTCTACTGGAAATGAAATAGTCCTTAATAATTAGGAAATGATGAGCAAGGAACAATCCTAATTGATAGACAGCCAGGTGACAGAGGCTGCTACATAATTAAAAACAAATCATAGCAGTCCCCTTCTCCTCTCTGAATTTTCCCTTTTTAATCAAAAGATAACGTAAAGGAAAAAAAAAATCCCTTTTTACTTAGTGTTTGTTTTACCATATGTGGGGACATGGCTAGGAGCTCTGGTAGAGTAGTGCCTAGGGTACTTGACTGCTAATCAGAAGGCTGGCGGTTCAAAGCCACCAGCCACTCCTCGGAAGGAAGGTTGGACAATCAACTTCTGTAGTGATACTGTCTCGGAAACCCAAAGAAGGGTTGCTATGAGCCGGGTCTGACTTGACGGCACATAACAACAACAACAGGGATGTGCCTAATTGCTCCTTCTTGTGCCCGTGAAAAATTCTCCTGATGGAAAGTTCTTACCCTCAACCTTTGCCTGCCACTATGACATGTAAGGTTCTTGTTCTGTGTGTTCTAAAAGGCACTATTATATAGGTTTTTACCTTAGAGATTAATTACCATGATCTTTATTAGCAGTTATTTACTGACCCTAATTTCTGGTTCTTTGAGCCTTAACATTAGATGTCTTTATTTCCAATTCAGTAACTCAGCCTGTTATTTTTCCTCCTTTTAAGATAGGTGGGTACTCTGATAAAGGAATTAGAAAGATACTAGGTTCATCATACCTGGGTTATTATGCATCATGTTTATGACTGTTGTTGTTGTTGTTAAGTGCCGTCGAGTCGTTTCCAACTCATAGCGACCCCATGCACAGCAGAACGAAACAATGCCCGATCCAGCGTCAGCCCCACAATCCCTGCTATACTTGAGCCCATCATTGCGGCCACCATGTCAATCCATCTCGTTGAAGGCCTCCCCCTCTTTCGTCGACCCTCCACCCT